>NC_047168.1:4449590-4749590 GCF_009819705.1 Hippoglossus hippoglossus | reverse complement strand
CTCACGTGTTATTCCATTTTTTTCATATTGTTTTCTATGGCGTTTGCCCAGACACAATTGATTGTCTGGATTCAAACCTTTATATTTATAGGTAGATTAGAACTTTTAGTTTTTTTATTTTGGCTATGACAACAACATAACAACATTCATTATAATTTTCATTATTTTCTCCATTAATATTCCATAATTTTAAGTCCAAAATTAGTAAGGTTTGACATTATGATCATTCAATCAGTTTTATTTTCTTATTGTTAATTTATAAGATAAACTAACTGTCACCCTACACATCCAAGGGTCCAATCAGAATTCACTTGGCCCCACCTCTGGTCCCAACACTCACTTGAGGTTGAGTTTATCCTTGATTCTTGAGAATCGAGAGAAAAATCTTCCTAAAAGTTCCTAAATCAATCTTGAGTTATTACTATTTAGTTTTATTCATGTAGTATTTTATGTTAAAGTAGAGTTTATGGACTAAATACTGCAGCCAGTGTCTATGTCTCCATGCCCTTTCTGCTCCTTTGCCTCCCGCTCTCCAAGTTCTCTCTTTCTTTCTGTCTTTTAGGTGTGAGAGCACGGTGCAGCTCCAGCGGCTCCCGAACACTGACAGCTACTGTCTCATCCTCCCTCCAAACCTGAAGTCGGCCATCTCCGCAGTGACATACATGGCCGAGCAGCTGAAGAAGCAGGACACGGATGACACGGTGAGAAATGTGCACGACATGGCATGACACGACCCAGGCTGTCAGGCAGCTTGTTATCTATGCCTGTCTTTCTGCAGCCCCTGAGCACAGTGGTTCAAACAGGTCGCAGTGAGGTTCACGTGTCATTGCTTACATACTGTACAGTGCAATGCTGACTCTGCTTACAGTAAGAGTGTGTGTGTGTGTGTGTGTGTGTGTGTGTGTGTGTGTGTGTGTGTGTGTGTGTGTGTGTGTGTGTGTGCTCTCCTGCAGATGACAGGAGACTGGCAGTTCATTGCTCTGGTGGTGGACCGTCTCTTCCTGTGGTTGTTTGTCATCATCACCACCCTGGGAACTCTGGCCATGTTCTTAGACGCCAGCTTCAACTACACTCCTGATGACCCCTTCCCGTAGAAGACTGACACACACACACACTCTCTCTCTCTCTCTTACTCTGTCTCTCAGCGGGCCATGGCGCCACAGACCTTTGTGTGTGCCCACTGAGGCTAATATACACTCTCTCTCTCTCTCACACACACACACACACGAGCTGTAGATCTACAGTCATCATTGTGAGACCCTGGAACCTGTTTCTTGTGCCCGAAATGACCAGTTATTTCAATTTGACGAGACGTAATCGGCATTGACGTTCTCAAAATACAGAAAAAAAGTGGTATAGCAATCTTTTACAAGCTGCCACGTATGTTTGTTTAATTGTATATTCACAAATGCGAAATGTAAATTTACGCATACTGTCTTTGTTTCTTTGACTTTATGAATTTTGCTGGCTCTTAAAGGTGAAGATTTATTGTTTTTTATGTCCTTGTAAAGTGAATACATTTGGGATCTGGAGTGTTTTTTTTGGGAAAAAACTACACATTTGTAGTTGACATGAAAATAAAGACAATGCTCCGCTTAATTGTTAATGTTAACAATCATTATTTGCAGTCTTATTGTCGATAAGGAGAAAAATATATAAACAGCAATATTTCAGGCAAAACTCATTTATTGACATTTTATTATTAAGTTTTAAACAGTTATTCTCTCAAGCATGAGGGGTATTTTTTTATATTTACCACTTCTTCTCATTCATCGCAACCTATAGGTGTAAGAAATATGTTAATATAAATATGAGAAGCTTTTTAAAGTAAATTGGGAGCAGAGCTGTAACTCACCCTGTCCCTGCTACATCGAGTTTCCTCTCTGCTGAGCTTCTTCCCTCCTTCTCTACCTCCTCTCACTCTCCTCCCACCACTGATTGCACAATCTTCCCATCACCAACACAATCACAGCAGCCCGGATTCTGTGCCAGTGTGCAACCACTGCCAGTCCGTGCGCACATACTGTCACACGCACACACACACACATCTCGTGCACACGTGTTCAGGAGGAGAAATACGGTTGGAGCTTTTATGCTGTTTCCCATGTGACTGTTTTCGAGCACAGCCACAATGGAGGGCCTAATGTGGATTTGTTTAGAGGTGCTCCAATTGCACCTCTTTCATGGTGTGTGTGTGTGTGTGTGTGTGTGTGTGTGTGTGTGTGTGTGTGTGTGTGTGTGTGTGTGTGTGTGTGTGGGGATGTGGAAGTCACCTGGCTTTTGTTTGGACCGTGTGTGGGAAAACATTTGCTCTGCTCTAACTACATTACTCAAACACTATAAGCTACATAACACACACATAAGGAGTTTAAAGTGTGTAAGTGCAGAGAGTAGGAGGGAAACAAATAGAGAGTGAAAGAATACTTGAATAGTACGCATACAACATACAGTGAGTGTAAAATACTGTATGTGCAGAGGCCTCATGTATTTGAATGTACAACTTGTGTTTGCATCTTGTAGGGTTTCACTTTGTCTCTCTCTGTCAGTGTTGTCTCCCAGTTGGGGGTGCTCTAAGTCCTTGTATGACTGTGTGTGTGTGTGTGTGTGTGTGTGTGTGTGTGTGTGTGTGTGTGTAATAAATAAAAAAATAACTGAAACTACAGTCAGAGCGGATACCTCCGCCACAATCCTACACATGATGGGTTAGTTCTTATAGTAGAAATATGAGAAATTAACCAGAATCCACAACATTTTCTTCATCTGCACCATCCCTTTACCAAGTTTTTTTTTTTTTTTAAACCTGTTATTACAAATTAACCAACATACACAGGTGAAAACATTACTTCTATAATTATAATATAAAATGTTTTAAATAAAGTTTATGAAGACAGAGACAGAGAGAGACTTTTGACTTTTAAGATAACTTTTATTTAGATCATTTAGATCAATAAATAACACTTCAATCAGATAACATTTTACAAAAGAAAACTACATGTCTCACACACATACACAGAGTTTAAAAATGAAGGACCAGTTAACCGTCCTCCTCCAGTGAACATAGAACCTGTCTGATCCCCCACTGAGACCTGAAAGCTTCCAGGTTACTGGTCAGGCTGGAGAAGGCGAGTTCTATTTTCAGGTGAGCTGCTACCAAGCCCTTGACACACTTGACCACATCTGTCCAGCCTTCACCTAACATCTGGTTCTTCCTGCTCTTCCAGGTGGCCAGTTTAGCCATGCCAAACAGGAAGTTAATATAGAGAAACTATAGTTTCTGTTTCTTTCAGGTATTTAGGACCAAAAACAAACAGCGGGAGAGAAAAGTTCTCCCCCAGAGCCTCCACCCACTGCTGCATTTGTCTAAATAAAACTTCTAGTCGAAGGACAAGACACCACTAGGTGTTCTAGAGTCTCCCAGTCGTCACAGAACACGCATCCCTCCCCAGTGCTCGGGTCCAGGTGAGCTCTGTGTCTGGTTGTAGCTAAAGCTCCATGTATAATTCACCCCAGGAGGTTTATACAGGAAAGTTTAACGATGCCAGCCTCAACAAACTTAGTTCTCAGTGTTGCAGAGGAAAATGTGGTTGTTTTTAGGAAGTCATTGTGGAAGAGCGGCTCCTCAAAGAGCCACGTCCCTGGTCTGGGGTCAGGAATCCGCTTGACCTCCAGCGTCTGCCAGGCGTTCACCACCGAGCTGTAGAAAGGCATCAGTCCGGTCAGGTCAGCTTCAGATGATGACATCGTGAAGAGATGTTTGTCCAGCCCCAGCCGGCTAGCTTGTCTGAGGAGCAGGAGCCAACCAGCAGAGACCGCAGCCGTACAACAACTTCTGCGCTGTCTGCAGTTTTCCAAAAGGCCCAAGACAAAATTCTCACAGAAAGTAAAATCATGCAATAATTTAACGTTAAAATGCCAAAATGACTTCGGTTTAACTGTGGAGGATAAAATAAACTCCATTAAAACTAGATGATGATCAGTAAACGCCACAGGGAGGATCTGACAGAGTCCACGTCATCACCATGACAACCAGCAGGCCTCTGTTCAGCAGGACCAACCACAGAGCCACCGGGCACTGGGCACCGGGCCGCTAACACCCGCAGCCCCGACCACAGAGCCACCGGGCACCGGGCCGCTAACACCAGTAGACCCATCTTTAGACCCGCCATCCCCGGCGGACTCTACAACAGAGCCACCGGCAGCAATGACACCGGCCAACGAGCCTCCGGCCCCCGCGGACCCGACCACCGAGTCGCTGACACCAGCCGACCCGACCACCGGGCCCCCGCCGCCTGCCTCGCCGAGCTCCGGAGGAACAGCCTCCTTTCCCCCGGCCCGCTGTGGCTGCTGTGGGGACAGGAGATCCGCTTGTGACCCACATCTCCACACCTGGACGAGCTGGTCCTGGATCACCAGGCCGCTCTCTACGAGCTGCGACACAAACTTCAGCTCCTTCAGAAACACGACCCCCGCTTTGTTCATGCGTGAGTTGTAGGAGATGTTCCCGTGTCCCACCTGCTCTCCAACCGCCAACCACACCTGCTGCACCGGGCTGTCCCGCTGCGGTACCAGCCTCGCTCCGTGTCTCAGGGACAGCGGTCCAGAGGACGCCATCCCGCCGAGAAAACACGGCTCACTGTCCGCCAAACAACCACAGACACACTAACAATACAACAACTAACAACTACACAATCATACAAAAACACAGTTAGAAATAAAGTATAGAAGTTTGCGAGAAAACGCAAACTCTCACACGCTGACCATCATCACACTCCCAGCATGCAGTGCGAGAGGGGGAGGGGGAGAGGGAGGGGGGGGGGGGGGGGGGATGGGGGGGGGGGGGGGGGGAGGGGAGGGGGGGGGGGGGGGGGGGGGGGGGGGGGGGGGGGGGGGGGGGGAGCCATGGTTACCAGACTTGACAGAACATCAAAGGTTACAATTTAACCTTTTATCTGCATCATCATTCCTTTATTACAATAATGTATAACTTAAAGGAAATCAGTTGAGTTTTTACAAGGCTTGACAGAATTTGATAACGTTACAAATTATATATTTGTCCCAGCATTTCACCTTTTGCTCTCGAACCTACAGCACACTTTGTGCATTTTTCTCCATTTTAACGCCATTAACTGAGGAAACATGGCTGCTACGCTAACTGCCCAGGACAACCAGCTGGTTCCAGGAAGCCTGCTTACCTCCGGCTCCTCTTACTACCAGTTGCAGTCTTTTCTCGGTCAGGGCACTTTTGGAAAAGTTGTTAAGTGCAAGAGACTGGACGACAACAAGACTGTGGCCATCAAAATGATTAAACTGCAGGGCTTGTATGTAAAGGCGGCAAATCAAGAGGTAAGAAACATATCTGTGAGCTTATCACAGTTTTAATTATACCATGTGCAATCCATATGTACACATACTTCCTTGTTTAAGTTTACATCAAGCTGATATACAATGTTTCTGTGGCCTGCCATGTATCTCCAGGTGGCTACTCTGAAGAAATTGAGATCGTTGGACACATTCTACCTTGTCCAGTGGTACCAGTACTTCGTTGACAGAGGACACATTTGCCTGGAGTTTGAGCACCTGGACAAAAGTCTCTTGGATTTCATGAAGGAACAACATTTCAGACCTCTCCTTCTGAAAGAGATCAGACCAATTGTCCAGCAGGTATGTGTCCACCTGTTTTCCTCTCTGCACTAACAAACAGTATGAAAATATATGCAGGTGGAACATTGTTGACATTTTTATGAAATTAACTTTTCAGATTGCCCATGCGCTCATCCACTTGAAGGCTGCAGGGATTGTCCACGCAGACCTCAAGTTGGACAACGTCATGTTGGTCGATCATCTACGGGAGCCCTTCAGGGTCAAAGTTATCGACTTCGGACTGGCGTGTGAGGTGTCAGCTGCCAAGTTGGGTTCCTACATTCAGACCCGTCCATACCGGTGAGTACCTGGAACCATGACGGATCTTAGTGGCGTATTATTAACTGAAAAAAACATTTAAACTCAGAATAAAAACATCCAGTCTTTATCCATTCACACAAATGTCTTTGTGAGGTGTTTTACTCCTGTAGCAGTAAAAGTTATTAAGGTGTCCTTCAAAACAACCCACATATTTTTCATGGTTTATGTGATCGTGGTTGTTGCTCCTCTGTCAGATCCCCAGAGATCATGCTGGGGCATCCCTTCACAGAGGCCATAGACATGTGGTCTCTGGGCTGCATGGCTGCTGCGATGTACCTCGGGACCATGCTCTACCCTGGATTGGGTGAATATGAAATGGTACAGATACTACTTGAAATGCACTGTCTCTTCAGTTTTATTAATATCTTAATGGGACAGTTCACTCAGAAATGAAAATTCAGTCATTATCTACTATCAAAACACTTTAGGAGTCTCAGGGGTGAACAGTTTAGAGCAGAATCCAACCCTAAACCTAACCCCTATCCCTTCTAGGCAATAACATGTGCATAATATTAAAATTAATAAGTAGTACTTCACCTGGACTGTGGTGGAATTTTAAGTTGTGTTGTATTTCCAGATCAAATACATCATGGACACTCAGGGTCAGCTACCCGACACCATGCTGAACGATGGAGGTAAAACTCCACAATTCTTCACGAGGAAAGTCGACTCCACCACCTCCGTCTGGAAACTCAAGGTGCCGACCTGAAACAGCTTGTTATATTCAAATATCTCTTTCTCCATCTCGTGTCTGTCTTGCTGTAACATATTTGGTTCCCTCTACACGTTTGTGCGAGTCTGATGCACTCTGCTAACCACACCACTTTCTGAACAGACACCAGAGGAGTACTGCAAAGAGACGGGAAGGCAGCCAATGGAGAACAGGTGTTTTAAGTTCACCTCCCTGGACGGCCTCTTGCATGTATGTCTTTCTCAAAAAGAAAAACACTCAGAATGTCCTAGAGAGGTTTTTTTGTATTCACTACTGGAGCTAACCGATGACATGTTCGTGTTTTAGATCCGACGCATCAGCACTCACAACTCTGCTGATAAAGTTGCAGAGATGGCCGACGTCCACATGTTTGTGGACATGCTGAAGGCGATGCTTCAGCTTGATCCTGACAGAAGGATCACACCCCGTCAGGTGCTGGAGCACAAGTTCATCAGCATGCGCCACATTGGGAGCATGGACCATCAAAGCAACTAGTAAGTCAACAATGTGATCTGGTTAAATGTTTTTAAATGTATAATTAATCATTTTCTATATATATTCCACTTGTACCTTTGTTACTGTGGATACAGTTCATGTACAGGTCCTTACAATGATAAACCTAGCTAATGAAAGGATTCATTTTCTTGCAGTGTCAGGTCCTGTTTTCAAATTATGCAAATCTGTCAGAAGAAAATCCCGACTTCTGGCAGTGGCACAGCTGTGTGTGGGCCACTGAAGCCGCCCCGGTGCACGGCTACCAACCCCGTCCAGCAGAATCCTCCATCTCGTGCTGAGGGGAGAAAAACTGACCAGCCCCACCACACCGCCCTACATCCTTGCACCACCACCACCCAGACCAGAGGAACTGAGGGGTCGAGGAAGAGAAAGATTGAGCATGACGATGTGCAGCCTCACAAGAAAAACTCTCTTCCCTCGTCAAACAGCAGACATGATCCTTTGCACACTCGCCATCATCAGTCGGCTCAGAGGACCAGGCCTGCTGATCACCACCAAAACCACAACACGGGTCCTGCAGGCAGCACCCGGACTGAGGGTCAGGCTCTGTCGGGACTGAAAAGAAAAGGAGGTGATCAAGACGATGAGCCGCCTCCAAAGAGAAACTCTCTTCCCTGTTCAGATAGAAACAGAAGGTTCCAGGGAAACTGGGACTACAGGGACTATGAGAGGATAAGAGACAGGCATGACTTTGCAGGCAGATCCACCTGCAGTGATGATTCTCGGCACACTCGCCATTATCAGTCGGCTCAGAGGACCAGGCCTGCTGATCACCACCAAAACCACAACACGGGTCCTTCAGGCAGCACCCAGACTGAGGGTCAGGCTCTGTCGGGACGGAAAAGAAAACGAGGTGATGAAGACAATGTGCCGCCTCCCAAGAAAAACTGTCTTCCCTCGTCAAACAGCAGACATGATGCTTGGCACACTTGCCATCATCAGTCGGATCAGAGGACCAGGCCCGCTAACACGCGCAGCCCCGACCACAGGGCCACCGGGCACCGGGCCGCTAACACCCGCAGCCCCGACCACAGGGCCACCGGGCACCGGGCCGCTAACACCCGCAGCCCCGACCACAGAGCCAACGGGCACCGGGCCGCTAACACCCGCAGCCCCGACCACAGGGCCACCGGGCACCGGGCCGCTAACACCCGCAGCCCCGACCAAAGAGCCAATGGGCACCGGGCCGCTAACACCCGCAGCCTCGACCACAGGGCCACCGGGCATTGGGCCGCTAACACCCGCAGCCCCGACCACAGGGCCACCGGGCCCCGGGCCACTAACACCCGCAGCCCCGACCACAGGGCCAACGGGCACCGGGCCGCTAACACCCGCAGCCCCGACCACAGGGCCACCGGGCACCGGGCCGCAAACACGCGCAGCCCCGACCACAGGGCCACCGGGCACCGGGCCACTAACACCCGCAGCCCTGACTACAGAGCCACCAGGCACCGGGCCACTAACACCCGCAGCCCCGACCACAGAGCCACCGGGCACCGGGCCACTAACACCCGCAGCCCCGACTACAGAGCCACCGGGCACGTGGCCGCTAACACGCGGAACCCCCGACCACAGGGCCACCGGGCCGCTAACACCCGCAGCCCCGACCACAGAGCCACCGGGCACCAGTAGACCCATCTTTAGACCCGCCATCCCCAGAAACAGAAATAATGTTTGACAGTCAGAATGAAAGATGGCTCTTGTAAATAAATGGCACTTGTAAATAAATCGGTTTATTCCTTTGAGATGAGTAATGAATTCATTATCTTTTTCCCAAAGAAACGAAAACCAAACTGCACATTTAACACAGATTTATGCATCATAATTCATCCATAAACAGTGGTCCAATGTAAATAATTATGATACAACAATCCTAGTTTAAAGTGTAATTTCAAAGGTAGCTTTTGGCCGAAGTGTGTGTCTCTGGAAATTCAAAAAATGCCTTTAGAACGCAGTATATACCCATTCTCTTATATAGTTACGTTAATTAAAGAGTGAACCTATGCACCAGTGTCCTGAAAGCATGTTTCTATTTTTCCACTCTTTCTAAAATGTAACAAGCAGCATTACATTACATTACAAAGTCATTTGATGGACGCTTTTGTCCAAAGCGACTTACAATTAGTGCATTCAACATCTATGAGATGAGACACTTCGGCATGCAGATGGGGAAGACTGAGGATCGAACCGGAGGACGACCAAGTTTGGAAAGTTGCAATCACCAATTGATGTCATTCTTCTAATCACCTATTTGGAAATGGTACCCTTCATGCATCTATATAAATTCAATTAAATTGTATTTATAAAGCACTAAACCAGAGCATACATTATCTCAATGTATATATGTAATCTCTATATCTGGGATTTCTTTGATGCTTGCTCATGTATCTGATTAGTTGATTTGGACCAAATCAACCGTCATTTATTTAAAAAAGAAAATAATAACAGTAAACAAGAGAAAATACTTAGATTTTCTTATTCATTGTGATTCACTATAAGTTAATATATTTATCATATTAATCATCTTTTTTTATTTAATTTCTTATCCTCAGGAAGGTAAATAAGTGCAATATAGATGCATGCCTTAGTAGTACCACTTCGATCCACTGGGTGGCAGGCTTTTGCAGCATTTGTGCAATATGTAATGTTGCCCAGAAGCTATGTTTATAATAGATAAATGGGTAAATATATTTACCCATTTATGTATTTCTAATCTTGACTTTTTTACCTTTTATTAAAAAAAAAAAATTCAATGTAATATTTTCTCACGTGTTATTCCATTTTTTTCATATTGTTTTCTATGGCATTTGCCCAGACACTCTTGATTGTCTGGAGTCAAACCTTTATATTTACAGATCACTACCTGGCTTTCTTAGTCTTCGATGACAGTACATTAGAACTTTTAGTTTTTTTATTTTGGCTATGACAACAACATAACATTGATTATAATTTTCACTATTTTCTCCATTAATATTCCATAATTTTAAGTCCAAAATTAGTAAGGTTTGAAATTATGATCATTCAATCAGTTTTATTTTCTTATTGTTAATTTATAAGATAACCTAACTGTCACCCTACACATCCAAGGGTCCAATCAGAATTCACTTGGCCCCACCTCTGGTCCCAACACTCACTTGAGGTTGAGTTTATCCTTGATTCTTGAGAATTGAGAGAAAAATCTTCCTAAAAGTTCCTAAATCAATCTTGAGTTATTACTATTTAGTTTTATTCATGTAGTATTTTATGTTAAAGTAGAGTTTATGGACTAAATACTGCAGCCAGTGTCTATGTCTCCAGGCCCTTTCTGCTCCTTTGCCTCCCGCTCTCCAAGTTCTCTCTTTCTTTCTGTCTTTTAGGTGTGAGAGCACGGTGCAGCTCCAGCGGCTCCCGAACACTGACAGCTACTGTCTCATCCTCCCTCCAAACCTGAAGTCGGCCATCTCCGCAGTGACATACATGGCCGAGCAGCTGAAGAAGCAGGACACGGATGACACGGTGAGAAATGTGCACGACATGGCATGACACGACCCAGGCTGTCAGGCAGCTTGTTATCTATGCCTGTCTTTCTGCAGCCCCTGAGCACAGTGGTTCAAACAGGTTCCAGTGAGGTTCACGTGTCATTGCTTACATACTGTACAGTGCAATGCTGACTCTGCTTACAGTAAGAGTGTGTGTGTGTGTGTGTGTGTGTGTGTGCTCTCCAGTCTGTGAATTCTGGCTCCAACAGACCGGTTAGATTAGTCCTCTCGCGGAAAGTACTCCAAATCTCAACTCGTTATCTGTATGAAAGACACCTGTCCACAGAATCAATCAGTCAGATTCCAACCTCACCACCATGGGCAAGACCAAAGAGCTGCCTGAGGACGTCAGGGACAAGATTGTAGACCTGCACAAGGCTGGAATGGGCTACAAGACCATCGGCAAGCAGCTTGGTGAGAAGTAGACAACTGATTATTCGGAAATGGAAGAAACACAAAATGACCATCAATCGCCCCCTCGGCCTGGGGCTCCACGCAAGATCTCGCCTCGTGGGGTATTGATGATCATGAGAAAGGTGAGGGATCAGCCCAGAACTACACAGGAGGAACTTGTTAATGATCACAAGACAGCTGGGACCACAGTCACCAAGAAAACCATTGGTAACACACTACGCCATTATGGATTAAAATCCTGTAGCGCCCGCAAAGGTCCCCCTGCTCAGGAAGGCACATGTACAGGCCTGTCTGAAGGTTGCTAATGAACACCTGAATGATTCAGAGAAAGCTTGGGAGAAGGTGATGTGGTCAGATGAGACCAAAATCAAGCTCTTTGGCATCAACTCGACTCGCCGTGTTTGGAGAAAGAGAAATGACTATAACCCCAAGAACCCCATCCCCACCGTCAAGCATGGAGGTGGAAACATTATGCTTTGGGGGTGTTTCTCTGCTAAGGGGACAGGACAACTTCACCTCATCGTGAGGAGGATCGACGGGGCCATGTATCGTTAAAACTTGGGCGACAAACCTTCTTTGCTCAGCCAGGACACTGTGGGTCGTGGATGTGTCTTCCAGCACGACAATGACCCAAAGCCTATGGCCATGGGAACAAAGGAGTGGCTCAAGAAGAAGCACATTAAGGTCATGGAGTGGCCTAGCCAGTCTCCGGACCTCAATCCCATAGAAAATCTGTGGAGGGAGCTGAAGCTTCAAATTGCCAAGCGACTGCCTCAAAACCTTAAGGATTTGAAGAGTATCTGCAAAGAGGAGTGGACCAAAATCCCTCCTGAGATGTGCGCAAACCTGGTGACCAACTACAAGAAACATCTGAACCTCTGTGCTTGCCAACAACGGTTTCTCCACCAAGTACTAAGTCATGTTTTGCTAGGGGATCAAATACTTATTTCACACAATCTAATGCAAATCAATTTATAATTTTTATATGTTGTGATTTTCTGGATTTTTTTAAATTTGAAATTCTGTCTCTCACTGTTACAATAAACCTACCATTACAACTATAGACCGTTCATTTCTTTGTCAGTGGGCAAACTTAGAAAATCGGCAAGGGATCAAATCCTTATTTCCTTCACTGTATACCGTTCCAAAGAAATTAATTAAAATTTGTGTGCGATATAATTCCTAATAATGCAACTTTTGCAAAACAAACTTCGAAACGCGTAGATATAAATTTTATTTCTTTTCGACCTGCCGCACCGCCTGTGAAACACTGCTGTGGGTATGTGACAGTGAACTATTTGTTCGCGTGCACCTGGAGAGTGCTTTAACTGTTTCCGGTTCCGGAGTACACGGCAGAGAGCGGGAGCAGGAGCGAAAGAAGAGACACAGACAGACGGACAAGTGGACGGACAAGTGGACAGACAAGTGGACAGACAAACCAACGTAGAGCCAGACGGTAAACTCAAGTCAGATAGGAGAGTGAGCTACGTGGAGACAGTCGGCTTCAACCGCATATACATGTGGAGAGCGCGAACTTCAACGCTGACGTACTTTGAATTTCGGAGCGCGTCTAACGGTCGACGCTCGCAGTTGGCGCCACTTCTCCGTGCCTAGCGTCGCTTTTCCGCGGGGGGGAGAAACTACACTTACAGGTTCAAACACTCCTCCTTGAGGTAAGTGTCCTCCAGTCTGAAAGTAAACGCTTTCTTGAGCTGTGGTTAACCGTGTCGTCGCATTTTTGCGGCTTTCAAGGGTGAGTTAACTTTACGTTCGCCGTTTTCGGAGTTGAGAGAGAGAGTTGACTTTTGTTTCGCGTCGTCTGTTCGGGGCGTGCTGTGTTCAACTGTAGCTACTGTTGGCTAACTTTACACAAGGTTGAGAGAAATGTCAAGTTGTAGCTTCTGTGGCAAGTCGCTTTCAGACATCGAAGGGTTACGTGCTCCATTGCAAACTTCACAGAAATGAACCGCGTTGCTTATTTGAGTGCATCGGAGACGGCTGCAAGCAGACATTTTGTCGCTATGGAGCGTTTAAGGCACATTTTTACCGGAGGCGTTATGCGTCTGCTCCTGCCGGAACTGCTTCTGTCAGAACGACCGTTACCGCCAACGTCACCCCTTACAAATGCGGAACGGCGCTGTGTGAACGCCAGTCTCAATATATGAAAGATTTAACAGCTCATTTGAAGGAGTATATTGTGGAGGGACGTGCCGTGACACGTCCAGTGACGGGATGCGCAACTATTTTCAAAGTTAAATCTTCATTTACTGCCCACATGTCACGGAAACGCACAGATTTTCCCGACAGCACAATCGGTGATTTTAAAATACAGAGTCTGCATCTCAGTCATCGTCTGCTCAAAATGAATCAGATGATTATGATTTTGCCCTCAAGTATATGAGGCAGGTGCCACTTCATGTCCGGTCAGACACAGACCACCTGGCACTGGTTTTTATTGTGCAGAGAGAAATATTTCAAAGCATTTGGGCGTGCTAAGGTGTCCTCTGAATTATTAGCAGACTTGGAGGAATTGGAGGAGAATGGAATTCTAGCATCAAATGGAACAGTTGTCAAAGGAAGCTTGTATCGCATTGCTGGAGATAATTTAGGCTCCCATCGCATTGGTGGCTTCATTGAGAATTTCAGTCGCGCACAATATTTCTGTAGGTACTGCCTAATAACGCGATCTGAATTTCAGGGGGATGATCCAAATCTCTGTGGACCAGAGCGGACCATAGACGGCTACAATTCTGCTGTTGATCGCCTCCAGACTGAAGATACACCAGATGTGGAAGGAGTAAAGTTCAAGTCAGTATTCAATTCTTTAAAATACTTTAACATCTGTCAGCCAGGTTTGCCACCTTGTCTAGGACATGACATATTTGAGGGAGTTTTGTCCTATGATGTGGCACTGTATCTTAAATATTTCATAAAGAAGAAGGCATGGTTCACTTACTCCACTCTCAATCGGCGCATTAAACAGTTCAAATACTGCGCCTCTGATGCTTCGACAAAGCCAAGTGAGGTCAGCCCTACAGCATATAAACTCTCAGGACAGGCCGTACAGAACTGGAACTTTTTAAGGCTGCTGCCTCTCATAATAGATGACAGAGAGAGAGCTTATTTTGATAAAAAATTGACCCTGTTCATTTTTTTGGTGTCAAAGCAGGTAGCAGAATTCCTTCCCCAGTACCATCTTTACACAGTTCGAAAAGACAATGAAAAGATGCAGTGTCTGAACATCAATGACTTGATTGATTTCTATCCATTGCCATCTTATATGAAGGATGGATATCAAATGGTTCCATTGAAGCAGTGTGTTGTCACACTAATGAATGTCTTGGGCTGTCATTCTGGTGTTAATTGAGATCACTTGACTCTTTCATAGAAATCAGAAATGGATGATGCAGAGCAAAACATCCTCAGCAGTGCCATTACTAAGGTTTTGCCAGACCTCCCAGGCTCAAGTCTAGAAATTCTGGAGGAGACACTGCAATCGTTGGGGGTGGAGACCACTGAGGATTTTTCCTTTATCCAGGAAGCTGATCTTCTTTCAGTACTAAAAACCAATTCAAGCCAGAAATTTGGTGGCTGCCTGGAAACAGACAAGTAAATACATTTTGCCAAAATTTATTTTAGTAGAGAAAAGATCATTCTACACATGTTGTTAATGTTATTATTTTTGTTTTACAGGACAGAGCACTGAATTCTGCAACGAGCCAGTGTTGACCTCTCCAGCTTCCTCATCACGCTCCTCACTCTCTCCTTCCCCCTCACCCAGTCACTCAATTACAGTTGCTGATTGGGTTGACAGCAACTGCATGATTGTTCAGTTCTTTGGATCTTCTTTGAGGTAAGTAAACTTAACTATTTTAACATGTTAAGAGTAAATTCTCTTAATAATTTGTACCCACTGACCTTGCATAAATTGTCCTCATGTCAAAGATATTAAGAATTTCACTCCTGCCACCTTTCAGACATTGTATTAAAACTCCTGAGCAGTGGGAGGGAACAACATGCTGGCTTTTGGGACACCAAGGAAATGGTGAGTTTCTGATCCGAAATAAAAATGATGATTTGCAGCAAACGACCCAAGTTAGTATGTGTTCCTCCATATATGACTACTATACTACTATATGTCTTTACTTTCTTTCAGGTCTTATTACTTCTACCAGTGGTTCTACTTCATGTGGACCTAAGCAACCTCTGAGCTGCCCCATCAGTCTACCCTCTGATCAGTTACCAGTCTTGTCAAGGATAAACAGTGGTAAGTGGTTGTACAGTTAAGTGTATGTTCATTTAAAGATTCAGTGTGTAAGATTTAGGTGAAAGGGATCTTCGCAGAAATCTAATATAAAATAATAGTAGTCGTTTTTTCACTAGTGTGTTTCATCTAAATTGTACGAATTGTTGTTTTCTTTACTCTAGAATGTACCCTTTATATTAGGCTATTTTATATAGAAATACTTTATATTTACATCGGGAGTGGGTACTCTCTACAGAGGCAGCCATGTTTTTTACAATAGCCCGGACTGGACAAACTAAACACCCTTTGAGTTTTTGTGAAAAGTGAAGTTTACCACAGGTTCTCTTTCATGTTTGGAAGGGGAGGGTGAGGTGAAGGGTATTCCGCTACAACATGCAACTTTACCACTAGATATCACTACATTTTACACACTGAACTTTTAACAAAAGAAGACCTTACGTTTATCTCTTTTTGTAAGCACAGTGTTGCCATTTGATGTTCAACAGGTTAGTTAAACCACCTTGGTTCTGTTGCTTTTACTGCTGGATTTCTCAGTAGATTTGAACATTTATGGCCTTCTTTGTTAACTTTAATGTTTCGTATAATTTGTTGTGAAACAAACTTAGCCACTGTTTAAATACTATGCAAATTGTTGTGTTATTAGTGTGGATATAACTATTATTGTTTTTTTTTGTCAATCCACAGCGATGATGAAAAGACCTACTAAAAAGTTTCCTGAACATCGTACCATGTCTGTATGTGACTGTTCAACCTGCTGTCAAGTCTGGACCCAATGGCTAGGACACCAGTCTTGTAGAGGTAAGCAGTGGTATCGTCTATGGCTGCATGTTAATTATAACTATATTTCCCGTTGTCTACTGTTTAAATCTGAGTAGTCATAATTCTGTGTGTGTGTGTTTACACAAATCTTAACAATGCAACATCTTCCAGTGGATAGTTTTTTTGCTTTAGAACTTAACTGCTGTAAAACAATCATTAATTACGTTTAAGGGGCTCAATTAACAACGGAAGGCTGTGAGTTTGTCTATATGTAAGCATCATGCTTAAGCACTGAATCAATCTAACTTTGGCTTTGTTTGTTTTCTGGCAGCAGAAAGGATAGTGCCAGTCTACAGTGAACCCGGATCCCTGATGGGACAACATGTCAATCATCAAGCAGAACTGGTGACAACACATACTTCATGTTCCAATATCTTGGACATCGTGTGACACTCTATCCCATGTTGAGCCCCCTCTTCAGTTAGGTCTGGACTCAGTGAATCATTACTCCTGATTAACCAAGGGCAAGTGACAATTTTTTCATAATGTTTATTCAGTCCACCATGGATTGTCCTTCATGTATATGGGCACACATGTTTTTTCAAGATCAGCAATAACATCAACACTGCTTTGAGAGTTTAATGAACAAGTTATTGAAACAGTTAAATCAGTTTTTCACAGAGAATATGTAAATGCACTGTTTCTGTCCCTTGGTTTACAGTGGCGCTGTATTTGTACTGTCTTTTTTACAGTGAATTTCTGGCAACCACAGCTGCCAGTATTTTACCGTAAAATGTAACATTTAAATAAAATACTATTATTATCCTACAGTTGTACTGTGTTTATCATTTAGAGACTGTAATTTGGTTCACAGTAGTTTACCATTAAAGAAAATGACCGTAAACATGTTTATGTGACAACTGTTGTTTTTAAAAGAAAATTACCGTTCAGAGGTTTATATTACAACTGTTTTTAAAGAAAATTACCGTAAGCATGTTTATTTTACAACAGTTTTTTTTAAAGAGAATTACCGTAAACCGGTTTACAGTTTATCCTTTTTTTCGTAGTAAATTACCGTAAAGTACAACAGTTCTCGACTGTGAAATTTACGGTTCCAAAAAGGCATACTGTAATGTTGTATACGTTGTCACTGTATTTTTTTCCGTGATTTTCTGGCAACCACAGCTGCCAGTATTTTAACGTAAAATGTACACTTTTTTTTTTTTTACAGTGTAGAACCTGTCTGATCCCCCACTGAGATCTGAAAGCTTCCAGGTTACTGGTCAGGCTGGCGAAGGCGAGTTCTATTTTCAGGTGAGCTGCTACCAAGCCCTTGACACACTTGACCACATCTGTCCAGCCTTCACCTAACATCTGGTTCTTCCTGCTCTTCCAGGTGGCCAGTTTAGCCATGCCAAACAGGAAGTCAATACAGAGAAACTATAGTTTCATTACCATGACAACCAGCAGGCCTCTGTTCAGCAGGACCGATCACAGAGCCACCGGGCACCGGGCCGCTAACACCCACGGCCCCGACCACAGGGCCTGCTTACCTCCGGCTCCTCTTACTACCAGGTGCAGTCTTTTCTCGGTCAGGGCACTTTTGGAAAAGTTGTTAAGTGCAAGAGACTGGACGACAACAAGACTGTGGCCATCAAAATGATTAAACTGCAGGGCTTGTATGTAAAGGCGGCAAATCAAGAGGTAAGAAACATATCTGTGAGCTTATCACAGTTTTAATTATACCATGTGCAATCCATATGTACACATACTTCCTTGTTTAAGTTTACATCAAGCTGATATACAATGTTTCTGTGGCCTGCCATGTATCTCCAGGTGGCTACTCTGAAGAAATTGAGATCGTTGGACACATTCTACCTTGTCCAGTGGTACCAGTACTTCGTTGACAGAGGACACATTTGCCTGGAGTTTGAGCACCTGGACAAAAGTCTCTTTGATTTCATGAAGGAACAACATTTCAGACCTCTCCTTCTGAAAGAGATTAGACCAATTGTCCAGCAGGTATGTGTCCACCTGTTTTCCTCTCTGCACTAACAAACAGTATGAAAATATATGCAGGTGGAACATTGTTGACATTTTTATGAAATGAACTTTTCAGATTGCCCATGCACTCAACCACTTGAAGGCTGCAGGGATTGTCCACGCAGACCTCAAGTTGGACAACATCATGTTGGTCGATCATCTACGGGAGCCCTTCAGGGTCAAAGTGATCGACTTCGGACTGGCGTGTGAGGTGTCAGCTGCCAAGTTGGGTTCCTACATTCAGACCCGTCCATACCGGTGAGTACCTGGAACCATGACGGATCTTAGTGGCGTATTATTAACTGAAAAAAACATTTAAACTCAGAATAAAAACATCCAGTCTTTATCCATTCACACAAATGTCTTTGTGAGGTGTTTTACTCCTGTAGCAGTAAAGGTTATTAAGGTGTCCTTCAAAACAACCCACATATTTTTCATGGTTTATGTGATCGTGGTTGTTGCTCCTCTGTCAGATCCCCAGAGATCATGCTGGGGCATCCCTTCACAGAGGCCATAGACATGTGGTCTCTGGGCTGCATGGCTGCTGCGATGTACCTCGGGACCATGCTCTACCCTGGATTGGGTGAATATGAAATGGTACAGATACTACTTGAAATGCACTGTCTCTTCAATTTTATTAATATCTTAAAGGGGACATAGCATGCAAATTCCACTTTGTTAGTGCTTCTACACGTTAATGTGGGTATCTGGCATGTCTACCAACCCAAAAACTCTGGGAAAAAAACACTCGCGCGTTTTGTTATGGTTCCTCTAAGTCAGAAACGTCATGCTTGAGTGACTCGATTGAGCTTCCTGGGTTTTGTGTTGTAACAAGGCACTGGAAGTCTCCCTACATGGCCTTGGCCATCCCCCCTCGGTCCCCCCACACTCGTTACGCCGGGTTTACACCGGACGCAGCAAGGCTGCGAGGCAGCGCAGCGCCGTTCCCAAACACGCAGCCGCCTGGCTGTTCACACGGGACGAGCATTTCTCCGCTGGTCAGCCCGCGATTCACTCACATGTGGCATTTGTCTGGATCGTTGGGACTGGGAGGCTGCAGCAGTTGCTCGGGCGAGACCGCTCGCTCTCCCATGCGTGAGCTGGAATTTGTGTCAACGCCACACAGCCAGCAGTGTGGAAGACTTCCGCAGTGTTCAGCACTACTGTACCACTGGCACAAACACACAGAGCCCCCCCCACTCGTTATGCCGGGTTTACACCGGACGCGGAAGCGCCGCTGCCAGGCAGCGCCGCGCCGTTCTCAAGCGCGCAGCCGCCTGGCTGTTCACACGGGACGTGCATTTCTCCACGCTGGTCAGCCCCATAGACTGTATATATAAGGTCAGCCCACGATTCTGCTTTCTCCGCTTGTTGTTGTACCCGTTGAATGTCTTTCTCTCTCTGTCTGTCTGCTTGTAGTGGATGGGCAGAGGGGGACATTTAATTACGTGATTGGGAAAATTAAAACTCCAGGACAACAGAAGGGGAATACAAAGTATGGGATGCATATTTGATAATTTATGTCATATAAAATATGTAATTTATATCGTTTAAAATCATGGGGGGGGAGCTGGCTCATTAGCATTTAAAGGAACAGGCACTCAAAACAGGTCACTCTGTGGAGGGCTGTTTTATACAGGGTGAAAAGGGTGCTGTTTTAAATGATCCTTGTGGTATTTTGACCAAAGTATGTTACAGACATTTCATTAAGACCCCAAGGAACCATATCAACTTGTGGTAAAATGGGCATGCTATGTCCCCTTTAAAGGTTCACTCAGTCATTATCTACTATCAAAACACTTTAGGAGTCTCAGGGGTGAACAGTTTAGAGCAGAATCCAACCCTAAACCTAACCCCTATCCCTTCTAGGCAATAACATGTGCATAATATTAAAATTAATAAGTAGTACTTCACCTGGACTGCGGTGGAATTTTAAGTTGTGTTGTATTTCCAGATCAAATACATCATGGACACTCAGGGTCAGCTACCCGACACCATGCTGAACGATGGAGGTAAAACTCCACAATTCTTCACGAGGAAAGTCGACTCCACCACCTCCGTCTGGAAACTCAAGGTGCCGACCTGAAACAGCTTGTTATATTCAAATATCTCTTTCTCCATCTCGTGTCTGTCTTGCTGTAACATATTTGGTTCCCTCTACACGTTTGTGCGAGTCTGATGCACTCTGCTAACCACACCACTTTCTGAACAGACACCAGAGGAGTACTGCAAAGAGACGGGAAGGCAGCCAATGGAGAACAGGTGTTTTAAGTTCACCTCCCTGGACGGCCTCTTGCATGTATGTCTTTCTCAAAAAGAAAAACACTCGGAATGTCCTAGAGAGGTTTTTTTTTATTCACTACTGGAGCTAACCGATGACATGTTCGTGTTTTAGATCCGACGCATCAGCACTCACAACTCTGCAGATAAAGTTGCAGAGATGGCCGACGTCCACATGTTTGTGGACATGCTGAAGGCGATGCTTCAGCTTGATCCTGACAGAAGGATCACACCCCGTCAGGTGCTGGAGCACAAGTTCATCAGCATGCGCCACATTGGGAGCATGGACCATCAAAGCAACTAGTAAGTCAACAATGTGATCTGGTTAAATGTTTTTAAATGTATAATTAATAATTTTCTATATATATTCCACAGTGTACCTTTGTTACTGTGGATACAGTTCATGTACAGGTCCTTACAGTGATAAACCTAGCTAATGAAAGGATTCATTTTCTTGCAGTGTCAGGTCCTGTTTTCAAATTATGCAAATCTGTCAGAAGAAAATCCCGACTTCTGGCAGTGGCACAGCTGTGTGTGGGCCACTGAAGCCGCCCCGGTGCACAGCTACCAACCCCGTCCAGCAGAATCCTCCATCTCGTGCTGAGGGGAGAAAAACTGACCAGCCCCACCACACCGCCCTACATCCTTGCACCACCACCACCCAGACCAGAGGAACTGAGGGGTCGAGGAAGAGGAAGATTGAGCATGATGATGTGCAGCCTCACAAGAAAAACACTCTTCCCTCGTCAAACAGCAGACATGATCCTTTGCACACTTGCCATCATCAGTCGGATCAGAGGACCAGGCCCGCTAACACCCGCAGCCCCGACCACAGGGCCACCAACACCCGCAGCCCCGACCACAGAGCCACCGGGCACCGGGCCGCTAACACCCGTCGACCCATCTTTAGACCCGCCATCCCCAGAAACAGAAATAATGTTTGACAGTCAGAATGAAAGATGGCTCTTGTAAATAAATGGCACTTGTAAATAAATCGGTTTATTCCTTTGAGATGAGTAATGAATTCGTTATCTTTTTCCCAAAGAAAGGAAAACCAAACTGCACATTTAACACAGATTTATGCATCATAATTCATCCATAAACAGTGGTCCAATGTAAATAATTATGATACAACAATCCTAGTTTAAAGTGTAATTTCAAAGGTAGCTTTTGGCCGAAGTGTGTCTCTGGAAATTCAAAAAATGCCTTTAGAACGCAGTATATACCCATTCTCTTATATAGTTACGTTAGTTAAAGAGTGAACCTATGCACCGGTGTCCTGAAAGCATGTTTCTATTTTTCCACTCTTTCTAAAATGTAACAAGCAGCATTACATTACATTACAAAGTCATTTGACGGACGCTTTTGTCCAAAGCGACTTACAATTAGTGCATTCAACATCTATGAGATGAGACACTTCGGCATGCAGATGGGGAAGACTGAGGATCGAACCGGAGGACGACCAAGTTTGGAAAGTTGCAATCACCAATTGATGTCATTCTTCTAATCACCTATTTGGAAATGGTACCCTTCATGCATCTATATAAATTCAATTAAATTGTATTTATAAAGCACTAAACCAGAGCATACATTATCTCAATGTATATACGTAATCTCTATATCTGGGACTTCTTTGATGCTTGCTCATGTGTCTGATTAGTTGATTTGGACCAAATCGTCATTTATTTTAAAAAGAAAATATTTTCATTGTGATTCACTATGAGTTAATATATTTATCATATTAATCATCTTTTTTTAATTTAATTTCTTATCCTCAGGAAGGTAAATAAGTGCAATATAGATGCATGCCTTAGTAGTACCACTTCGATCCACTGGGTGGCAGGCTTTTGCAGCATTTGTGCAGCGCTCTTCTCTTCTACAAAGCAAAAAACAACAATTCAAGAAGAAACGCAGGAAACTCCTGTTATATTTTTTTATGGTAAAGCACCATATAACTGTTTGTGAAAAATAAATCAAAATGTAAAGTTTGATTAAAAGTTTAAAAGTGTGTTTTGTGATGTCTCCATGGTGACGGTACGGTCCGGACTGGGACTTGCATCCTGACTGACATGGTTCTGAATCACAAAGCTAAAAGGGAGTTTTATATGTGTCTGCCTGTGTATCACTCTGTTTCCCAAGTTCTGAGTTCATACAGAGACACTTATATATGTAATGTTGCCCAGAAGCTATGTTTATAATCAACTATATCTGTATAATAGAAAAATATCAATAGATTCAAATAATGCTTTTTACCTGTGCTGCTGTATGTGTGTGGCACGTCTGAGACATGACATGGTTCAACCTAGACGAGTTAAACAAGTACATTATTTCTGTTATTTTAGTATTTCATGTTTTAAAAAATTATTAGACATAACACTTTGATAGAGCATTCAATGAAAATTAACACATTTATACTGTACAGCATAGATAAGATGATATAATATGCTTATCAGTTGACTTATGCTGTACAGCAGCATGGATAATATATATATATTTAAAAATATATTTTTTCCCAGGTGCAGTTTGAGTTTGAATTGTCCGCCATCAGTGAAACCAGTGTGAGACAAACTTCCTATCTCAGTGAGAACTATATTTTGTAAGCAGGATGGTAAAATGCATTAAAATAAATGGAGAATCAAGCAACATGTCAGTCTTCTAGTTGTATATTGGTTTGAGATGCAAAAGCAATTTAAAACAACTAAAAAGAGTTGAAACTAAACTGAGACAAAACGACCACAAAATGATATCACATCAATACAGAGAGGTAAAAGGAACAATAGAAGCAGAAGCGGGTTTTTGAATTTGAATCCAAACACGTTTTTTCAAATTTGACAAACGAGGACCTCTCTCTCAATCTGCTCCCCAGTGGATTAGCTTGTTTTACAGTCAAGTACATTCCACAGTTACACTGTTGCCACTTTCCTGCTCGCTGGTGTGCAGCGTAGAGCCACAAGGACACAATCTATCGGCCCCGTCCCACTGCTGCTGCACAAAAGCAAAGTCTTGTTGTATAAGACGGCTGGAGATGGAAAAGACAGGGGACGTGAAGAGAAGGGCGCCATCCCCCTCATTTGTGCACTCAGAGCTTTTCAGGGAAAAGCCGTGGGCCCAGCATGTTTTATTGCTAATGCCTCGGTGACTTCCAAGGGCACTTAAAGGACTTCAATCATCAGATTTGCACTCCACTCGCTTCAGACCCAGAGGAGGCCTCAGGAGCGGGAGGGAGAGCACCCCCTGAGAGAAGGTTGTTATAGTGCCCCTCTTTTGGGCTGATTTAGCTGTTTTCCTTTCCACCTCCTATTGAACGTTAAGCAACGGCTTAACCGGCAAGACGAATGTGTGTTTACGCTTTTGAAAAAGGAAAGTAGTTATAAGAGAAAAGAGGAGGGGGGGGGGGGGGGGGGGGGGGCGAAGCAATGTTCTTTTTGTATTCTTTGCAACCCAGGACCTGGGTGGAAAAAGCGGCCAAGAGGACATCATATAAATCAGGTTTCCGGTAGCAACAGCACTGGTAGGCCTAAGACCGGGCCCCGATCGTCTTCCTGCTCATCCTCCCCCCCTTCACCTCTTGCTCAATGTTTTCTTACCCACATATTTGTACTTCTTCATTGCCTCCTCTTCATCTTTCCCTTCCAACCTTGACCCCCGGGACGGATTCAACCCCCCCAAACATCACGATCAAATGCCTCTTCTAAACCAAAATTAGCAGGAATATGCCGTTTTAAAAAGTCACACGTCAGTGCTCTGTCCCCTCGCTGTCAGGCCAAGTTAGTACATTCAGCCGGGTGTCACGTTTCCATCACTGCCAATCGGAGCCAGAGGCGATAAAAACCTGACAAACCTGATTGCATCCATTCTCACTGCAGACGAAACCCAGATGTTGGTAGGTGTCGGTGGGTTTTTTGACCAGTGGGGCTCAGGTCGACCTGATTCCTCGAACTATCAGCCCATTCCTCCCCGGCAACAACCCGGCATTTCTCAGCCTCTATATACAGCCAAAACTCGAGGCCTATTACTCCAGCTTGGATACAGTAGGAGGGGGTCGGGGGGGTGGGGTGTGTGGGGGGGGAGAGTTATAGAGGGGGAACATTGTGGGTGAAGGTGCGGGGAAAGGGCAACAACATGAGAAAATGAAAGAGCAGAAGAGCTGCGGAGGAAGAAAAGAAGGGGGGGGGGGGGGACGGACAGACCTGTGAGAGGAATCTGGCAAAGCCTCATTAAGTTCAAATAGGTAACCCAGCCAGTAGGTGAGCACATTCCCATTAACTTGGCAGTGGGGATAACTTCCTCCAGGCTTACGGGTTATTACTTCCTCTCCCATTGCTGTAGCACTATTGTTTTTGCCCCAGTGTGAAGTCATGCACACTGCAGGGATAAGCCTGTTCTCTGATATGGACAATGATGGCTATTGTCTCTTGTTTTTTCCCCCCTTCCATTTGCTACACTGGAACAGAGCACAACAACATGTTTTCAGGGGTACTGATGCCATTCATTCTCTGAATAGAGATTTTGATGATCCGCCATAATATTTTAAGGTGGACTTGCCACAAGGAACAAGACCGTCAAATGATGTTATTTGCTCCTGTAGAAAACCACAAGTCCGTATGATACCAACTTTTATTTGCAGTGTCACATACTACACCACCCATGTCCCCATGTGACGTCTGTGATTGGCAGAGCTCACTGTTACCATGGAAATGTTTACACCAATCACAAATATCATGTCGGCTATGTCGATTGGATGGTTCGGTGTTACATTATGTTTACCACAATGATTTCTCACAATGGGGAGGGGTGAGGAAAAGAGTCCAACAGAGGGAAAATCACTACAATAAGGTCGGAAAGGGAGGATTTTCATTGGTTTATGGAATGCCTACTTCCTTTACCCTTAAAATAATGATGCAGCTTTACCTTTACTCCAATATACTGTCTTGTAAATCAAATTTGTTTTGGTCACAAGTCATATCACAGCTGGTCGGCCTGGTTCCAGGTTAATAATCTTTTCATATGGATTTTCTGAAACGTCAAGAGAGTAAGTTACTTCCGGAACCAGAGCAGCTCTAGAAGGACGCTCACAGTTCCGCTCTATTTCCAAGTTACTGGACCTAATGGAACAGATATATCGTAAAACGTCATTAACTAACACCAAGTACGCAATAGTCCCATCCGATTCATTCACGTAACATTGAATGCAATGATGAAAATGCATCTAGCAAGGGGCATGCATCTCTATGGGGCCTCAAAGGCTTGTGTTCGGTGTGTTTTCACGCCCTTAATGATGCACTGGTGGCGACTTTTACAAATGAAACTGAAAAGTTAAAAGGCAGCAAGTAATTTGCTAGGTTTACGTTTCCATTAAATAGTCTTTGTTCACTTTATTCACGAGTCGCAGTAAGCTGAGCAATTTCAAGTTTTTTTCATTTTTTCCGGAAGCCTTACTTCGATGTCATTTCCTATTTATACGCGACATTCCCGTGACTAGATGCGCTTTCTACATTCAAATCACGGTGTTCTCCTCCAGCGGTTTACAGCACCTCATTATCACCTCACTGGAAACAGAGAGGTCGTGAATCTGCTCAGGGTTTGTCAGCAGCGTGTGATTGATGATCGCAGCTCAGTTATAGGAGTTCAGGACTTTGTGCAGAGACGTGGAGCTGAGTTACAGCTCAGGCCTGGCTCAGGGGTGACTGCAGACTGTGTGTATACTGTATTCTCACACACACACACACACACACACACACACACACACACACACACACACACACACACACACACACACACACACACACTCACTTGTATTTTCACTTTCTTGAACATCGCAAGTGCTGTTTTTGGACAATTTCACCAATTTCCCCCTGAAATAATTCATGGATCTTAATCAAAACTGTCAGACACATTAAGGGGACTGACATCTATATGAGTGTGTACAATTTGGTGCAGTGTTAGTCACCAAGGAGGCTATGTTTTTGTCTGCATTTGTTTGTATGTTACCAGGATAACGCAAAAACTGCTCAACCAATTTCCATGGGATTTTGCAGAGGGGTGGGGCATGACCCAAGGAAGAAGTCTATTTATTTTGGTGCAGATCTGCATCAGCAGGTGAATCCAGGAGCTTTTTGTGTTTTGAGATATGACTTTTTTTAACATGTGGATTGATTTCTTAGAGAATAATTCACAAATCTTTATTCATTTTTAGGGGACTGATATGTATCAGTGGTGCAAACAATAATCCATTTCAATGTATTTTAACAAGGGGACTTTTGGGGCTTAGAGGAGGTATGCGCTCCTGTGCTATAGTATGAAGGTTATGTTTACGTCTGCATGCAATTTTGTGGGGGTGTGGGGCATGACGTGAAGTAGAAGCCATTGAATATGGGTGCAGATCTGCATCAGGAAGGTTTTCGTAATTTTTGTTAATATCTCCACAAGGGAACCAAATAATATCAGGCATGTTTAGGGGACTGCTATTTTTGAGTGTGCGCACTTTGGTGCAAATAAAAATCTGGACCTGGTGAAGTTAAATGTGTATTTCACAAGGGGACGGTCATATAACCTTTGTCATGTGAATATTCAACATACCAAACGCAGACATAACTTATTTATATATTATATAAACTATTATATATATATATATTATAAATATAACAAATTCCCCGAAAATGCACCTTGGCACAAGAAACATCTTGTTTCAAAATAAAGAAAGAATTGAAAATAAAGTCGTGGGGATGCGTTTTGTAATCAAAGGTTTAAAAACGGTCATGAACGGTGACAACGACAACAACAACAACAACAACAACAACAACAACAACAACAACAACCTGTTGCTGTTGCTAGAAACGCGTGTGGAGACATTTCCCAGCAGCAACTCCAGGGGCTCGCGGCTCCATGCATCAGCAGGCATGATAATTACACACCCACTTCACACCAGCAGCCACATCTTGGAAGCCCATCCCCGACTCAAGACCCCCGGCACACACCTCAGGAGCCACACGGACACCGCTTTTGCCTCCTTTAACGACCGTTATCAGAACTTGAAAGCATTGAATCCGTGGAGATTTCCAACTTGCGGAGGCTGATTCGTGCGCAGCCGCATCATTTGATTATTTTTGGGGGGGGGATAAGTTGATTTTTTTTAACGATGGCCAACTCCGGTATCCAGCTGCTGGGATTCTTCCTGTCCCTCATTGGCGTCGTGGGGCTGATCATCGGGACAGTTCTGCCGCAGTGGAAGATGTCCGCGTACATCGGGGACAACATCATCACGGCTGTGGCCATGTACCAGGGACTGTGGATGTCCTGCGCCTTCCAGAGCACCGGGCAGCTCCAGTGCAAGATCTACGACTCCATCCTGCAGCTGGACAGTGAGTAGGACTCAATCTGACTTCACCTGTGCATGCATGTGCTTACTTCTTCTTTTGTTTATTATTTGATTCAATTAAAGTGGCGTCAAGGCGCAGGGTTGCGTCCTCCTCCTCCATCCATCCTTCATTTAAAAGCCCCCTGTGAGCCACACTGTTTTTACTGATCAGCTTCACAGCCCCAGGGTGCAATCTGCTCATCACATCCCATAATTACCATCCACTGTTATCACCAGCAGATAGAGAAAAGGAACTGACGAGGGTTAAAAAGTTAAGGAAAACTCAAGGAAACCTTCCTCCCACTTCCTAATGCATAAACTCACTTACAAGGTGACACATGAACCAAGCATCATTCCTTCTGGATGGGCCGAGAAAACTATTTTAATTTATTGCCTATTCTTATTTCTTATTTTGTATTAATCACTAGCCGCTGCTTAAACCAGTGCATTTCCCCAGCGTGGGCTCAATGAAGTTGATCTTATCTTACCGTCCCACACGACAAACTGCAGCTCTGCTTCACCAGAATCTCTGTACGAAATAAAACAGACAAAACACCACAGCAATTGCTGCAGAAGATGTTGCCAAAATAATCTGTGTCAACACGGTGGCCATGGTAACTAAACTACGGAGCGCGCAGGCATCACAACTATCTGCTGGACACAAACCATCACGATGATTTACTTTGATTAATGACAGTTATTCAAGGAGACGTGCCCACCGGCCGGGCAGCGAAAACTGCGTTACACCTAATTTGCTGACTGACAATGATGGAGGTCATCAAAGTCTCTGGAGTAAATTTGAGTTCCGATGCCAATTATGGACAAATACCTTCTTTGCAAACATCATTTAAAACTAAAACTTGGTCTGCTGATGTATACGATCTAAGTGATAATAACTGATTGCATTATGTTGACTGAATACAGTAGGCTTAGTAATGAGCTGGATAACAAACAGGATATATGGCCAAACAGCCTTTGGTGTCTGACCCTTTGTCTGTCTGAGACAATCAGATTCATACAATGTGAAATTAAAAGGGCCTCAACAAGGGTTTGCCTTGTGTGTCCGTCATGTATGAGGGGCCTCATACATGTTGTTGTGGTGCGGATTCCTGAATTAAAACAAAGTGGGGCTCATTTTTGAAGTGGATTCATGACCCATGATTGGCTAAAATCAAGTCATTCAGTTGTGTGTGACCGAATGACTTGACAGAATCTGCGTTTACCATTTAATCCACCCTATTGTTTCCCATTCCCTCGGTTTTATAGAGTTCTCCCTCTTCTCTCGCTCTCTCTCTCTCTCTCTTCTACATCCTCTTCCCCTCAGTGTCTCTCTACCCATCCCTCAATCCCTCCCTCGCTGCTGGAGGGTTTTGTTTGTTTGGACAGGGCAGGGATGGCCTAGACTGGCACAGACTGGTTCTAGGTGGACGGAGGGTGGTGGTGGTGGGGGTGATGGGGCACCCTTGTGGTAGGTTTACAGTGTGAAGAGGGGGAGAGGGGGAAGGGGGGGGGGGGGGGGGGGGGGGGGTCCTGACGGATGATGATCCTGGGATCCTCACAGTCGTGGTAGAGCCGGCCTCCACCTCTCAAACAGCACCAGATGGGGAGGGGAGACAGTGGAACACAAAGTGTTTGTGTGTGTGCCGATGTGTGACCGTGTGTATCCCATGGTTTCTCTTCCAGGAAAAGCTCACATTAAAGTGTCCTGAAAGGCTTCTATGAATGTAATTCACAGCCTCTGCACACACTCATGAAGCTTCTTTGATAGGACGGTTTATTAGTCATTCCTTATTGTTTTCTGCATCGCACGTTTGCACTTTGCAAATAGGATTCAATATTTGACTTGATGAGCTCCTTCCCACATTCCACTACACAACAGAGCACACATTTACTGTACTCCGCTTGTAAAAATGATAACTATTTCCCCCTCTTTCTCCGTCTCCCCCAGGTTCGCTTCAGGCCACTCGTGCCTTGATGATAGTTGGCATCATCGTGTCAATCGCAGGGTTGGGCGTGGCCTGCATGGGAATGAAGTGCACCACCTGTGGAGGGAACAACAAACTGCGCAAGTCCCGCATCGCCATGACAGGGGGCATCATCCTCCTAGTGGGCGGTGAGGAGGAGGGGCATGCTCCTTTTATTGAATTTTTACCGATAAGTTTCCACATGTAACACAGCCACTGCAGTGATTTACAGTGCATGTAAGGTTCTTTGACCAACCAGTCTCAGAAAAAAGGATAAAAAACCACTGGATAAGTTTAAGAGCTCATTTTATTTAATAAATAAGAAAACCATGGTAAACCACACTAAAATGAAGGCAAAACATCTGAGCTTGTGGCAATATTCGGCCCTTATGAACAAAAGCTGTCTTGACAACTTCGCTGGTGTTTTTTTACATGTATATACCAACCCACTCTTGGTGAATCATGCGGAGGATCTCCTGCTGCGTTCTTACATCTGCTCATTCGGACATTATCTAGAGTTTTCCCGAAGGGGCTGGTAGGAGAAACCCCTCAGAAAGTCTGTGGCCTCTCAATCGGATGGTTGCGTTCTGACATACAGCCCCTTTCTTCAGTTCAGTGCATGTCTGAGAGCAGCTTACTTTGCTCTTCAAGGAGCCCAACTCTGTCTTAAAACCGCGGCACGTGGACCCTGGCCTGCAGAACACATGAGGGAAATGAGGGACCTCTTTACAGATATCCACTTGAATCGCACATGCATCATACAGGCACACGGCATAGTTGAGGTGAGAGCCCTTTTAAATATTAATTTAGTCTCACATGCATAACTTACCTGTGCACAGAGGAGCACAGGAGGAAATGAGGGGTCACTGTGTTTGCTGCAGGTGGTTTAAATAAACTGCAGCGTGGAGGCACACGCAGACACCTGCCTTCAATCCTCACCTAAATCACAGCCATCGGCTCACAGCAAACGTGAAGTCACAGGCTGTGTCACATGTAAAATTGTTTATTTACACTTTGTATTATACCTTTAGGAAAAAACCTCTGCTCGTATTTACATTTGCTCCTCGTCTCTGCTGCGAGCGCAGTGCATGATGGTATATATTGCTTGGTAGTGACCATAAGTTGTAGACAATTTGTCATGATGCATCATGGGAAACAATGAGAGCACTATATAGGCAATACAACATTTCACTTAACATTCAGACACCACTACAAAATGGTGAACCCATGATATAGTGGACTGTATAGTGATAAGTGAGTGATTTTGGACACAGCTACACACACACACACACACACACAAAACCCCTCCCAAGCAGTGAGCCACCAACTAGTGCGAAAGTGAGCCAGTGTGATGGTATTAATAGTTTTCTACCCTGTTACACGCACTTTTTCATGTCAGCTGTGAATGTGAATTCCCCCCTAAAGTTAGCAATCAAAGAAAAATCTTTTTTACTTATACTCAACTTGGCTAAGACTCTTTTTCCTACTCATCTGACCTTTCAGTGAAGCCTGTAAAGTAAAGCTGCAGAACTCGTGAGCAGCTGAAATACTTGAGAGTATCATGTGTGGTTCCAGTGATGATACGGCCCCAGTTGTAAGATATTTCACCCTGACTCACCTCACCATCACAGAGTGGCTTAGATCTCCTGTACATCACACAATAGGTGGGAGGAAGTTTGATCCTGAGTCCAAACAGCTTTCCTCCCACTCCTCTGCCCGGGCCCCTCAGAGGTCACAAGACTGAATGAGACCACTTCACTTGATTCTAACGTAAAAGGGTCAAACTGGCTCTGAAGAGACCAGGAACACTGAAAGCCAACTGTGCTGTAGTCCATAGCTCCCTGGTGACTACAAAGGGAATTAAAAGCAATGTCTGATCTCTCAGGATTTGATGACGGACTGATTGACTGTTGACTTTCTCTCCTCTCAGGGCTTTGTGCCATCGTAGCGTGCTCCTGGTTTGCTCATAATGTCATCAGGGCTTTCTACAACCCCTACACTCCTGTCAACACCAAGTGAGTAACCCCAGTAACTGCATATAATCATTACCACGATCACATCAGTCTGTGAAATATGAAGCTTACCACAACAGATGGTTAACTTAGCTTAGTTTAAAGACTAAAATAATAACGTGTCTTAAAACATGTTGCTTGATTCATAAAGAAAGTACCATATATACATATCTATATACTTTACATATATAGACGTGAGATCCAACATTTTGCAGAAAGAAAACAAGTATTAGCCAAAATGTTGAACTATTCCTTTAAATTTGAATGTATTGTACAGACACTATAATGTTTCTATTTGCTGTACTACATTTGTTACTATACTAAACATATTGTCATATGATGATATATTCTTTTTTAACAGATTAATCAGAACAGTTGTTACAATAATACAGTTTATAGATAAATGAATCAGTGATCAACAAAATATATAATTGATATAATGTAGATAATGATTATGTAAACCACTTGAGGGCCCATATTGAATAAATAAGCTACTTTTCATACTTTTGCTGTATAAGTATAATTTTCACAGTGGTGTTGCTCTTTCTTTTCTCGCCTCATCTCCATCAGGTTCGAGTTCGGCGCAGCCATCTTCATCGCGTGGGGGGGCTCCCTCCTGGACGTCCTCGGCGGGGCCATGATGGCCGCTTCCTGTCCGAGAAAGAAGCAGGTGTCCAAATATCCATCCATGGCCAGCTCCCGCTCCGGGGCTCAGAGCGGCACGAAGGAATACGTCTGAGAGCGCCCCCTGTCCTTCTCTCTGCGGTGGTACTCAGACAAAGAAGCCCCCCCCCCCAACACACACACACACCTTGTTGCAGCATCAGCGAGGAGTCAAACTGAAGTTGTGAATCACAGATGCAAAGAAATGAGACATTTATTTTCCTTTCCTTTCAGGCCTTTTATAACCCCCCCCCCCCCCCCCCCCGATTATCATGCTGCAATCCCACTTATTCCACGAACAATGTCTCACACCCCGTCCACACATTCCACGATTGTTTACAAGTGGGCCTCGCAAACACATTATAATTGGATCCCCTGACTTAATAGACAACCCTCAGGGTGGAACCTCTTGTAGCCTAAAGCGTGGGTTGCAGCCAACACTTGCACGTCCGTGTCAGAACCAGCGTCTATTAGCGTTTGCCATGTAATTGAAAGTAATCAATTCCAGTTTGGTGTTTGGGCTGTGAATCAGGGGGGGGGGGGGGGGTCTGTACAACAGAGACGCAGGCTGACAATACAGTGTTTTATATTAACTGGTGGTGGTTCTAAAATAGCTTTTGCGACGAGCAGGGTGCGACTTCACACACAGGGCTCACTCTGTAGGGTGAGCGTGTCACACAGGCCCTTTTTTTACGACAACACTCACTACAGGCCCCGCACCTCTTCGTACCAGTCTGTTACAAACCCTGCTCGGCGACGAAATATTCCACCGCGCAGTCACCGTCGCTCTTATAGCTTCCATATTCGCCACCACGGGAATAAACTGCCTCTATTTATTTTGTAGGTTTTTTTGGGGCTCATGTGTAGATTTATATAATTGGTAGTTCACTGTGGCCCCTTTTTGTAGCTTTCATATGTTTGTTAAGATGTTTTGTGCTCTGAACAGTGTCTGGCTGTTTTTTTTAATGTCATAGTTTTATACACTTGGCTCATCCAGCAGGTAATGGTGTCATGGAAAAAGGAATGAAAGAACAATTTTAACATGTACAACAGAACTTATATAATAAAGACATTGCAACATTGGTAATCGAGTGGTGGTCAAACTGTGATAAACTAGAATACCTCTGCAAAGGCCCAGCAGTCCCCCTTCTGAAAATACAAAGATATACATCCTATTGCTAAATTGAGGTATTTGAATCTGTATTTTTTTGTTTAAATCTCAATAGAATAACTAAAGGTAAGTATTTAAAAATCTTTGGAAAAATCTTGTTCTCCTTGAGAAAAGCAAGACAATTGTCTTTTTTTGGATGACCCTCTTCTGAACTCCTTTCCTCATTTAACATTTGCATCTTACCTACATCTAAGGTTTTTGCCGATTTGGCTTCCTTCCTTTTTTGGGGAGAGACAGCAGATAGTGAATCTCTTTGTCCTTTTACGTCCTGGTTATGGGGTCAAACATTTTGTACCTCGACAGTTTTCATATGTGTCGTGTGAAAAGTGAAAAGAATCATAACACAGAAATTGCAAGTCAGGTAGATGCATTTTTAAGTATCAATCACTGCATTTCGCTGTTTCAGAACACAACTGACAAAAGTGCATCGGAACAACAGAGAAAAAAAACTTGCAAATCAGCCATGTTTAAGTACATTCACTTAACATAACACAAAATGCAAAGATACCACGAAGATTTGTCTTTATATTTCTCGAGATTGCGTCACGAGACGTCGACCGTTTCCATGCAAACGGCGGCCGCGAAAAATCCTGAACGACGACCTCCGAGTCGGAGAATAAGCTGTGAGTAAAACGCAGCGCTTCCGCGACGCAAAGTGAACCAGTAACAATTCCACAGCCAGCTAAGTAACGCGACATCAGCCTGATCCTTTACAGACATTATGTCACTCCAAGGTCCACTGCAATCCCCATTTCAAAATATAAATCAATGTTAAGATTGTCTCAGCAATACCAGCTAATCCTAGGCTGCTTGTTTTCAGGATCTTATATTGTAATTGTAAAGCAACGGTTGACATAATCTTCAAATAGTCAACCTGAACCTGCAATTCACTACGACGCCATGTAGGAGCAGCTCAACAATCCTCTGTTGTAAATATATTACATATAATTTGGCATCTGGCTATTTTTTTCATCCAAACACTGAGAAATTTCTATGACCTTTTATCACATAGGTGCAGCCGACTACTGGGAAACCCCGGCGTCGGAAACAAACACACAACCTCCGGGAGCGTGTTGTTGTTGTTTGTGATATTTAACCGCTGAGTCTGCAGCTCGAGCTCCAGCGACTCGGCGCCATCTAAAAAGAGCAAAAAACGGTGGCGTGGTCTGAAACCCTACTCACACACAGCTAGCCCTTGGCAGCAGGAGAACCGGTCACTGATGCTTTTCACAGACTCCATGCATAGAATTCTGCAACATGTCACTGCACATAACAGGCATTCCCACAAAGTGCACCATTTGGAAAAACAGAGTCAAATCTCAGTTACACGGGACAGAAGCAGTGTCCGTCCAGAAACGAGAATGAAGAAGCCATAACAACACAAGAAAGTGTCTCAGTTTGTTTAAATAATTAGCAGTAGTTGTTTTTTTCCTCTTCTTCTTCTTCTTTTATAAATAGCGAGCTTTCATCCACTGGAAAAATAGTACAGCGCTTGCATCAGTGTGAGAGTAGAGAAAGATAGTCATTGCACAACCAAAGCTTAATGTTTTACCTGCGTGACACACATTAACAGGTGTGTGTTACCCCCCCCCCCCCGCCCGCCCGCCCTCCCCCGGACAAATCAGTAACCCTCGCCGGTGAACACTCAGGCGTGACGCCGCTCGTCGTCTCACCGCCTGCTCAGTGCAACTTTAGAAATGTAGCCCTTTTTCTGAGAAGCTCTGAAAAATATACACGCTCTCCTCCACATCCCACTCATAATCCTGATAGTCTGTGTGTCTGTATGTGTGTGTGTGTGTGTGTGGGGGGGGGGTGCAATACAATTACTTCACAGTATGACCAAAGTTAAATAAACACTATATACAATCAGAGCCTAGGCTTTCGGCCGGCGCTAAACGAGCCGCTTTTGTGCCGCGTTGAGCCATCAGACACTTTCAGTAGGACACTTGACGGGATCGAGGCCAAGATCGCCGACGTGGAGGTTTGGCGTCTCCCGCTGAGGTGGGGGGGGCTTCTTCACTCTTTTTTTTTTTTTTTGGCACTTCATGGTGAAGTTTAGGAGATGGGAGCGAGGGAGACGGGACACTGCCCGTTGTTGTTCATGATGTCGTCCACGTCTTCGTCGTCCAAATCCACTGAGGAGGAAAAGGTCGAAAGGTCAGCGAGGGGGGCGACTCTACAGGACCGAGAGTCAAACTGGAGCGTAGATACAGTGCATCTATTTGATCCACATTAAGAGATCAGCTTGTTCAAGGCTAATGTTCCATGTTTCTTTATGCTAGGATAAGTTTGCTTTAGCTTCACATTAATCAACATAGACGTGATACACATTTTAAAAAGAGAAAATGGAGAATGATGCTTCCCAAGAACTATTGCTTGGAAGATTTAACAATTTTCAAATAACCATGAGTGTTCGGAGATGGCATTTATGTGATGCCTGCACACCCGTGGCGACATTTTGGGCTGCAAATATCATCTGGATTATTAAAATTTCAATAGTCTTCTTCTTCAAAAAAGGAAGAAATCCAATTTCTTCATCTTAATCCCTGGGAATAGGCAGCTCGTGGAAGTATGTTCGCAATATGTGATTCTCTAAATGGTCTGTTCATTTCTGCAGCAAACGTTGCATATGCAAAAAATAAACAAATAAAACTGGGTGTATTTCATGTTCTGTGGTTTGATTCTAATCCGCGGGGAGCATTAGGAGGGAGGTTCAAGAAAATGGAATAGAATAACAATGCTAATAATACAAATCCTATAATTATATTAATAATCTAACCACTGTGATAATAATCTTATTAGTAAACTAATGCTCTAATCTTTACAACAATAATCTTACAAATTAAGGGGGAAATTCGGAGAGAGCAAAACAATGAATAATCAAGAAAGTAAAAAATTTAATAAGAGAAAAGAACGAAAGAAAAACAGGTGAATTAATACTTATTGTTGTTATGTATAATTACATTGTGTATGTGTGCAGCTGCTGAACTCAGCTTGTGTATTTTATATAAAGCTGCAGTCTCCGGTAACCTGTCCAACCCAAAAGGGACCTCACTCACCTTTCTTGGTCCGACCGATCTGGCCCAGTTTGGGCGCCCTCTGTCCGAGTCTCTGCGGGTTGGACCCCCCGTTGACCTGGGGGTGTCCCGGGTTGTACTGGCCCGCCGGGCCGGGCTGCCGGGGCGGCCCGGCGGGCGGGATGAGCTCGGGGATACCTGAAGCTCCGTACATCTCCACCGCACGCCTCCTCTCCCGACCGGCCGCTAGGTGTCCTCACACTCCAGGCGTTGCTGCGTCGTGTCTGTGGAGCCGCTCACTTCCGCAATGGCATTGGACAATGAATGTATGGACGGCACGACAAGCCGCTGGGGAGCGAGAGGGAGAAAGTCCTCTGTGCCTGTGAATGGAAGTAAACACGTCCGTCACAAATGGCGCTCACGCGTCGGGGGGGGGGGGCTTGTGGCCGCCGCGCACCAACACTTGTTTACACTGAAATAAACGATGTGTGCTCTCCTCGAGCAGGTGAAGCCAATGTTTCCCCCTGACAGTCACAACAGCGCGGCGCCACAGTAACGTGTCCACGGACGGACGGTAATAAACCCCGCCGATAAAGGCAGCGGCGCCCGATCGCTTCCTGTCGGGTCCTTTACAAAACGCCGTTAAAACGTGACAAACAGAGACCTCACCTCTTTCTCGCTGAGGCCGCAGTTTCAGAGCCGGATCCGCTGAACGCTGCTCTGAGAACTGTGTTGTTGTTTATCAGAGCTCTCTCTCTCTCTGTGTCTCTCTCTCTGTCTCTCTCTCTGTGTGTGTCTCTCTCTCTCTCTCTCTCCCTCTCTCCTGGCACCACACCGAGGAAGCGTCGATTTAAAGGGGCCTCTCGTCGTGTTCTCGGCCTTGGGGATTTCCTCGCATTGTGTCCTGACTCACAGCGGCATGTGCACGTCACCGCCGGGGCTGATGAGAGCGACAGTGCTGACACCTCGGGTTGTTGCAGCGGAGGTGTGCCAAAGTTTTTCGAAGGCGCCTTCTGCGTAATTACGCACCGGCGGTCATGCGCGAGACTGACTTCGGCGTCAGCCAATGAGAAGCGCCGCTGGATTACCCCCCCCCCCCACCCCCCCAGGCAATACATAACCCATGTACGTCTTCATGTAACATGCCGCTCAAGTTACCACACTTTAAATAATAACAAGAAACTTATTTTGTAATGCTGTCATTTTTCAACAAAGCTACAAAAACAACGATGACCAGCAACAATCAAATGAAGATAATCAGGTCTTAAAACAGAGGGGAATGAAATGAAGTTGTACGTAATATGTGTCAAACATAAATAAAAACATAACTATTTGGAAAAGAGATTTAAAAGACTCCAATGATGTTGCTTCTCTTATCTCAGTAGGAGATACAGAATATTTACCGTAACATCATGAAACTCAAGGTCATGCTGTCAATTTTCAAAACCCATATAAACCTGATTAATTAATACAACATTTAGGTTCCACAAAGCTGCTTATTGTGGAGGGCGATGAATTTGGAGAAAAACTAAACGCAACAATAATTCAGATAAAGTCACTGTATGTATCATGAATCAATAAATCATCGTAAACAGTGCATTCGTATTAGTATTTGGGATTATTTTTGTTATTCTTTATATTTGTGAGTCAAAAGTTTTAACATATAAAAGGCATGAGCAGTGCCTGCCCCTGACAGTCTGACAATTTGGGATTCCTTTATATTGGGCGCCAAATAGGAGCCACATTTTACACAGAGGGGGCAATTATATGTCCAACATCCATTTACAATTCCTGACTTAATAAGGTTCATATTTCACTCCTTGTTTACTGTTAGCTCTATAGCTTTGATTCATAGACACTCATCATTGAACACTTTTTGAAAATCGTGACAAATTGTCATATTTATTGTTAGTTTTGTCAGTAAGTGACTAATCTTAATTTCAAGCCTACTGACAGGACAGGGGAAATTTAGGGGCCAAACTAATTTTTAAGTTGGGGCCAGTGGCCCCCTGGTCCCACCCCTGGATTTACCCCCGGAGACATTAAAATGTTTTGTTGTTCAGATCAGCTAATTAGAAAATTTAAACTATTGCGTGAAAATAAATGCATATCTGTACATTTTAGACGTATACAAATCAATGTGAGGATGATTTTAGTCTCAGTTTTAAAGCATTGGTCGATAAAAAGTTAAACCCGCTGAAACGGCTATCTCCAAATATAAAACATATTATGAATGAATCCATGCAGAGTTGAGAGATTATCAAAGCAAAATCAGCCTGCAGATCAGGCTCTGCAGGCCCACATATGTGCTCTGTCTGTGCTGGTATGTAACTGACGGACTTCTCATATCATTTTTTTAATGCTTTGACGTCAACGGAGAAAATCACTGCACGTCAGCGGCTGCCATCATGTCCAGGATCATAGGCGTCGCCCTCCTGCTCATGGTTGTTGTCCACAGCGCAGGTTAATAACAAAGAGAGCTTTTATTTCTATAGTTTTAGCATATTTGACTACTTTTAATCAAGCAACAGTGTCTGACTTGGAAAATATAAACTTTGACACACCGCTCTGTTAATAAGTCAATTTCTACGGGGGGAGACTGTAAATGGTTGATGGGTAATTTGTTCTTTTTCCACACAAAGGACATCTTGCTATTTTCCGCTGTGTGCAGCTTTACCGGCCGGATTTCGTGTGACCAAAAAGCAAAAGGTACCGGGGTGAGTCAGATATTTGGGTTAAACATTTTCCACAGTGATGCTATAACCCATGAGAGAGACTGATGACTGGGGCAGCTGAGTACAGTGCCCATTCTAAACCTGCATGTTCTGTTCCAAACCCATCCTGGAGCTTTCAGGACATCGTGTCAATCATTGAGGACGTTGGAAACGATGGCTGATGCTGGTGCAGACGCCTGTGCTGGTGATTCAAATGGCTCAGGATGGCCGTGGCCTTGAAACTCTGGAGACAAGAAGCCTCTACTGAATATTCCATTTCTGTCATCAAAGTGTGTGTGCTGCTACTGGAATCACCTCTCATAGCTACACAACCTAACTTAGCTTTTTTATAGCAAGCAAGAAATACATCCCAAAAAGTCATGGGAACAGGAATATGTGGTGAATACATACACTGATACTTTGTTGTCAAAAATTCAAGTGAAGACAGTGTTGCCTCTTTTGAATCTCTGTATTTGTACCTTTGTCTTATCTCCCTGTATATAAATGATTATTATTATTTGACAGTGTTAATAATCAGGTCCTGCTGTCACTGATATCTACCTTCTACATGCAAAGAATGTCACCTGTGTTAATCTCCTGTGCGATCCCTGGTGTCAGCTTCAGCCCCTATGGAAGTGGCTATCTCTTGTTTTGTTCACACACAAACAGACATCAGATATCTAAGTGGAGGCTTTTATTTATTTTTTATATTATGGTGCTTCAGTGATGGAAACCCTTGCTCAAGGTGCAATTTCAGTTTCTTATACAAAATGTATAAATGTATATAAGAAAAGGAAGGTAAATAACACTTAAATAGACACCTATCCATAATACAATATAATATAATATCTGAAGGATCATCAATGTCTCAACCACTTACAATGGATTGATTTATTTTGCTGCTGCAGTTAAATTTTCAGGAGGTATCCGACATTTCCTTCTTTTATTTCTGGTATAGATGATGAGCATGTCAAAGGGGTCTGCTTCCCAAAAATCTGTCGCATGATTCTCCAAAATACTTGCTCAGGATATACTATATGAATATGCAATTTCAAAGGCTGAAATTCAATACTATGATCTCTTGTATTTTTATTTTCCATACATCACAATGTAGATTATAATAGGATTTATCCTGGTAATTGGGCAGAAAGTCCTAATGAACCGTAACACAGCTCTCCCATTTGAAATTCAATGATATTTGAAAAAAAGGACATTCTGTGATGACATATGTGGTTTTTTTTGTGGCTGTGGCTTCCAGTTGAGTAACTCTCAAATCAAAACACTCTTCTTTTCCACTGATGGAGTGGAACTGACCTCTGTAGGTAAGCAAATAGCTTGACTGAAACTCCCGGTGTCAGGGATTCCTTGTTAGTCATCAGCTATAATCTCTCACTCGAGGACCCAAAATATTGTAGGTCAGCAGTCAGGGGAACAGAGCGCCTTGTTTTCCCATCTTATCTGACGGCTCCATATTTACACCAAAAACACTGCAGTCAAGCAAAGAGTGCACACACACACACACACACACACACACACACACACACACACACACACACACACACACACACACACACACACACACACACACACACACACACACACACACACACACACACACACACACACACGAAAGTCAAACTGAGAAGGCAGTTGGACAGGAAAAAGTGAAGCACAGTAGATAACAAAACCGTCCTGTACTTGCTCCTCCAAGGACTTTTGGAAACTAAACTCTTAAACAGGTAAGCCATCTATTCTTTATCTAAACAACCCTGGTTGAATCTTTTTCTTTATTGAGATTTCACTCTATCTACAGAGGTGGTGTAAATCATTCTGCTGACTGCAGCAGGTTGGATCGGAGCCACACTGAGAGAAAAAAGGTCAGTTATCCTTTACTCTGAGTTTGAGCTGAAGAGTAACCCAGACGTGGAGACATGGTTGGATGCTTTCTGACGGGGGGGGCGTGGAAGTTGGTTCTTAGCAAACAGCTCACTGGAGTGACGCTCTTCTCTTTTCCCAGTTTCCTGTCGATGATCGGTCAAAGTCATTTTGAGTTCTCTCTAACTGTGGTTGATGTGTGGAGCTGTAGCTGTAGATATAGAGACTTCATATCATACACATCTCATATAAGTGCTATTTACTAGAAGGGCACTCAGTAGAGCACAAATCAATATCAATAATAATTATTAACATGATCATTTTACCTTTATTATTAATAATAATATTTACTAACTTTATCATCGCTTTATAAATGCAATGCAATATACCAATGAATTCATGTGCACTGTTTTTTTTAGATTTCAGATGGTGAACTTTCACTTGAAATAGTATGTTTGTAATGGTGTAGCTGTTGGATACGTCACTCATCACTGCATCACCGTCACTCACCCTAAACATGCTCTTTACATTGTTGAAAGCCAACCACAGAAAACATTAATCATGCTTTAGTCACCAGGAACAGACGCTGCAGGAAAACAAATTAACGGTGTTGGCAGTAAAGAGTGAACAACAAGCTGAAAACCATTACTGATGTGTTGTTGACTGTGTTGGTACATAGCAAGCCTCCATTATCCTTTTATTTATTTATTTGTGGCAGTGGATGGACAGTTCAGGTATGTCTCGGCGGGTGGTCCAGGTCCAGCCGGAGAGCAGGGATCATGAGGCAGGTCAGTGGAGCACTGGCCTGTGTGAGTGCCATAAAGACATAGGGGACTGTAAGTACTCAGCATCACACATGTTTGTGGATTGACTGTATTTCTGACCATCAGCGCTGAGTAACAGGTGTGATATTTTTGTGTTCTGTGTGTGTGTTTGTGTGTGTGTGTGTGTACTTTCAGGCTGCTTTGCCCTGTGCTGCCTCCCAGTATTCACTTGCAAGGTGACCAGTGCGGTGGGGGCGTGTCCCTGCCTGCCTCTGCTGGACTGTATTGGCTGTGTGCCGCCGGCCGCTCTCGCCATGAGGGCTTCTGTCAGGGAACGATATGGTATACAGGTAATGAATAATAATAATAACATGATGAGGTACGAAGTTTTTAAAATGCATCATTTGTTGCCTCATGTACATCCCAACTGGATTGTTGGACATTGTTTTTCAGATGCCATTGGGAAACTAAAATTCCACTTGTCCCCATTGCCACTAGTCCCCTTAAAGCTGCACCAAACTTCACAGACTCTCAGAGAGACCCCTAAATATTCTGGATTTGTTTTCCATCACAATCCACTGATCTGGATCTTCAATAGGGGCAAAACTTACAGGGAATAGACAATGGTCATGGCTGGGCCACGCAAGGAATACATGCAGTGCTCGACATGAAGTTCATAGAGAAACTGGCAGGGAAGAGGTGTGTGCAGGTGACTGACTTGTGTTGAGGTGCATGTGTGGTGAGTGCAATGGTGGGAAACTGAACAAATGGAGGAAGTAAAGCTGGAGGCCATGAACAGGAAGTGAGAGATCAGTCCAGACGGCTCTTCACAGGTTCTTCCCTGACGCATACCGCATGGTTCCACCACGTTTCGAGGTGATCCAATCTGGTAGTTTTTGCGTACGTATTCTTGTTCACAAACAAACATACAAACCGACTTATAAAGAAACAATAGGGGTGAAAACATAACCTTCTTGCCGGAGGTTATGGAATTACAAATTATACCAAAAAGTAGTAAGAGTACTTTGGTCCATTATGAGCCTCCAGAGCATTTTCAATCCTCCCTGTCCAAGATTCTCCAGGTCTCAAGATGAACAACATTCTTCCAGAGCATATTCCCTGATGTAGCGTTTTAACAGTAGTACTGGAAAGCCTTTTTCCTGATTTTAACCCTGAATTGGTTGCTCCTGACTATTTCAGTTTGAATACATTGTAAATCTAATGTGCTATACGCATGGTGATGTAAAACTCCAGGCTGGTTTATACACACACTGCAGCACTCTATTGATCTGTTTATTGTGAGCATAGAAGTCACATGTTCTCGCCTTGTGGAAAATGTGATTAAAACATGTACTATGCCGTGTCTACAGTTGCTTTCTGCTGCAGTCATTAATTCAGTTTTCCTTTAACATGTGGTGCATCTTAAACATGTGTTTCCCTGGGATGTTTTCCTGTTTCTCACAGTTCCGTGAGAAACAGGAAAATCCGGGCACCAACTCGAACCACATTGTGTCTCGACCTCAATAACAAAGAGGTGCTGGGGCTTTGAAAAAATGACCACTGCTGCTGAGATAATGACACGTTTCAGTGATGCCAGTGATGACTGTGCATTACTTTAGGGATGCAAACAGTGATTTGAATCTGTGTGGTGACATCAGATGAAACGAAGACTGAGGATGCAGTGAAACCAGGACATAAAATTAATAAATCTGCCCAAGAACTATAAATAACTAAAAGAATAAACAGCAAACTGTTGTGGTTGCCTTTAAGAAGCTGCTCAGGCTTCTCTGCCTATGCTTCTGCGTGCATGTCCCACAGACATCAGCTCTCCATCGCCAGCCACTGCACATCCACATGCAAACAGCGCATATCCGAGGCCAAGATGCTAGTTTGACGTCGGATTAACCGGTTTTCGGGACAGTGGAGATAAGGCAGGAGGTGGGAGCGATTGGAGGCCAGGCAGGCGGCGGCTGGAGCGCTGCCATGTTAGAAGGAGGTGGTTGGTAATGTTGGCTCCTCTGGAGGCGGAGTGGGCCGTGGGCCGCTGTCAATACTGCCAGAGAATGAGCTTCGGGAAGATGCCAGATAAGTTCTTATTGAAACAAGTCCCAGCATGTAGGTTGTTTATAAAGCAAGGCAACAGTTCTCCAGTACAGCTTGTGTGTATCAGGACACATGTTAAAACGGACCGCAGCTCTTTGGATATGCGTCGAAAGCTCTGGATCATCTCACTGGGAAAATGCTGTTATTCTTCATCTGAATTCTATAGTGACCTATTGCTGCACTCTGGTTGAACTCGTTTATCCTTTGTTCGAGGAACTCAGCTGACTGACAAGCACCCTTATCATACAGAACCCTATTTCCTCTCCAACACATTTAGCAGGCAGCCTATAGTCACGCCTTTACAGACTACATGTACATGTTCCAGACACAGAACAATACATTCACACACACACACACACCCTGCGTTTCTTTTTGGTCAGGGGCGTAACCCACACAGAGATATGCGAGCATAGACATCTCCCTCACAGCATCCACCTCGCCTGTGTGATCCTTTCTGCAGAAAGCTTTCGCAAATAAACTTACATCGACGTTGTGGTCCCTTATGTCACGTTCCACTTTGAATTGGAGGGACTGATATTATGTTGAGTTTGGACCCAGCGGGGACGACGATGCAAGTAATAATAGGCGATCAGTTGACAGTGCTGACTCATTACCATTATCACATGCACAGGCTGCACAGGCCTTCTTACTGTGGCGCTACGACTTCATCGATTCATCAACCCTCACCCACCAGCTCTGCATCGCGGCTCCTGTTGCTAAGAGCAAAGACTTGGCTGCAAGACACTTGTTACTGTGTCACTGACCAATACACATTCCATAAAATTACCTTACTACTTCATGCACTTTGTTTGTAGCGTATTTACTTAATTTGTTGATCTTCTTATTGTAAAGGAATGTAGTAAATTGCTGACAAATTTTTAAGTGTTATTGAAACTTAAATGAATACTGATAAATACAAAGGATGCTCATCAGTGCCACAGGTAAACGAAACACTCAACTGCATTGTACATCGGCGAAAACTGTCTTTCTCTGCACCTAAATGCAAATGTTCACCTTTTGTTCGAGCCTCCCACCTGTGTTCAGGCCTCTCTGTGTCTTACAGGGGAGTGTGTGGAGCGACTGCCTGTACGGATGCTGCTGCTATCCGCTATCCTGGCTCCAGATCTCCAGAGAGCTGAAAAGGAGAGCAGCAACCCACGCCTCCTCCTCCTCCTCCTCCTCGGCCAGATACACGGCTCTGACCTCCCTGCAGGGGGCGCACTTGGTCTAGACACCATCCACCACTTTTCTTCAGCAGTCCTCCAGAGCCCAGGAGTTGATTTAATCACACTTCCTTCAGTCTGCAGCCGCTCCCTGTTACCTCTGAGAATTCAGCAGGGACACAATGTGTCCCACAGAGAGGAAAGTTCAGTTTGTCCAAAGATGAAGTAAAAGAACTGTGATAAAAGCAGGGGTCATTATGCAAGTTAGCTTGGGGCATCAATCATCTTATTTGTTTAGATTCTTTTGGTGGTGGAAAGTAATCAAGTACATTTACTCAAGTAGTTAGATACTTTACTCATGAATCCTATTTGAATGCAATATTTTCACTTTGTTCATATCAATTGTAGGCTAATGTTAGTATCATGATATTTACCACACTAAGCAATAGTTAACTACATTTACAATTAAGATTTTACACACCCATGTGAAATGTATATATAAATATGCAATTTATTGTTACAGTTCATTCTTCTGATTCCTAAAAAACACAACAGACCTAGCAGTCCCACAAAGGATTTATCCTCTAACATGGTTTTATCTGAATAATTATTTGACTCCCAAAAGTTACAAAAACTCCAATATTTCCCAAAAGAGCAAAAGTTAAGACACATTTTCAACAGGATAGTGCATACCTCCACCAGTCCCCTTAAATTTGATCAAGTTTCACCAAATTCCACACACTCATAGACTTTAGTTCCCTAAATATACCTTTTTTCATTAAGATCCATGAATTATTCCCTGGTAAAACAGTGAAAATGTTGAAACACGCCTTGCAACATAAAAGAAAAATTCCTGGATCTGCCCCCTGATCCAGATCTGCACCACAAATGTAAGGGGGTCCTCTCTGACACTCACCACATCCCTTCACCAAGTTTCATGGAAATCATTTTCTGTTGTTTTTCAGTATTAACAAACAAACTGACAGGGGTGAAAACTGAGGTAAAAACGTGAATGGATTTCAGAGGCCAACCTATTTTTTCCACTCACCACTGACCTTACTTACTCATCTCTTTATGCAACTGGTTTTGTGTTTTATTCCTGAGTTTATTTTTGTTGGCCTCTTCCTTTGAATCGCTATATTTGCTTCGCATTCGCGTATGTGTGACCGAGCCCTTAGAATCAACCAAGGGAGATTGGTTGGTTTTTAAATGCGCTACCAATCTCTCCCATCTAACCTCAATGAGGTTTCTATCTGAGGATCTGTGAATTGTCATGTTTTTGTGTTCCATTGTCTTCCTACAGAAATAAAAACTCAGATCTGGAAACATTTAATAAAGGTTAAACAGACAAGGGTGAAAACAAAACTCGAATCCAGGCAAATGGCAGCGGCATCAACAAGAGAATGACGGAGAACATTCAAACGAAAGCTCAGAGGCACGTGTCGCATGTGCCAGGGAGGACATTCTCTTTTCTTCTTATCATTCCGCTATCTGAGAACTGACTTGCACTTTAAATAATGAGGTCATTTTGTGGTACAATGACGTCTGAGCTTTTACCAGATGCGTGACGGCCAGATAGTCCCGATGTCTGACTGTCAAAAGGCTCTGACGCCCGTCGGACAGGACGGACCAGTCGGGGACATGCACGCTTGCGTTGTCCCTGTCACGATCACCACATCTCGGCGGGTTTATAAGACGCCACAGTGCCCTTCAAATTCCCCAGTCGTAAACATTTGGGATTTAGGACAAGTCTCTTCTCGCTCCAATTGGACAGACAGTAAGGTAGGACAATCCGCTAACTGAGCAATTTGTTATTTTAATATATCATTTTTAGAGTTGGTATTCAAGAAACACTTAATGGCTCAAATTGTTTTTTCAATGGTTTTGCAACAGACTAAGTCTGCTGTAACTTGAGGTGAAGAATTGCAATACACAGCTGTCAAGGAAATTCTGCAACCTGCTCGATTTATGAAACCCTTTCAAAGAAAACAGAAGTAGACCAAATCTTTTCTCAAGACCGTTTCTAGGAACCACCAAGTCAGCATTTCTTGGAGATGTTGTTCTGCATTTTATTCCATTTCAGAAAAAAACCTATTCATTTCATTGGCAATTGAGTTCTGAATCTCACTTTATTTTACCTCCAGCTGTTCCTGTTTTAGTTGATTCATCGGTTTTAATAGATTTTTTTTGCTTTAAGTAAAATTGCGTATACTTTTATTTATTCCTACGACTTTCATGTTTTGCTTTTGCTATTTTGCAAATTTGACTGTTTACTCTTTGTGTTTTCTTGGTGTCCTGGAATGTTTAATTCATTTTCTGCATCGGCCATGTCATAAATGAGGTCTCTACCTCCATATATTTCTGAGGCAAATAAAAGTTGAGTGAATGAATTAAACAATAGAACTGAGTCCATTCTGGTGCCTTTTCTGCCTCAAATAACTTGTTTCTGCAGCAGTCAGAGGAAACCAAGTCTGCTTTTTAGAAACAAAGACACTTGAGTGACCATTCACGTTTGAAATAATCCAGTGGGTTTGAAGATCTAGACGAAAATTACGCAAACCCACAAAAGAACATTTTGAGTATGTCATACTTTTTGCCATTTTTAATGGATCTCTACATGAACAGCTAGATTTCCATAGACAGTGATCAAACAGCTTTTTTCGAAATTCAACAAATATTAGTATTTAGCCGAGAAAAAAGCCTTTGTCGGGGTTTAAAATCGGATTGTAAAGTTATCTTCACAGTGACTGTTTTCTTCAGAAGCTAGAGCCATGTCTGGGAAGATGGTGTTTACCCAACCCCGGCCCTTCATCACGACCTCTTCATCCAGCCAATGGACCTCCAGCATCTGCGACTGCTTCGAAGACCTGCCCCAGTGTGAGTGCTCTCGTGCAGATGCGATCTGGCGTGGCGCACATCTAGCGAGTGATGTGGAGAGATAGCTGGTGCAATGTTTTGTCCACATGTTCCTTGTGCATGAGCTTGAAAGCGTGCAGATCGTGCACGCTGATCTGGGTTTGAGAATGCCAACAGATTGGACATCAATGGGTGTTGCCACATACAAATCTGTCTCGTATCCTTTTCCTGATGTGATTTGCTTGGGTTTTTTTTTCCAGGTTGCTTGGCCTTTTGGTGCCTTCCCTGCTTCACCTGTAAGACATCATACGAGGCCGGGGAGTGTGTGTGCTTGCCCCTGCTGGACGCTTACGGAATCATCCCGCCTATGTCCACAGCCCTCAGGGTGTCAGTGCGCCAGAAATATGGCATCGAGGTAACCAGAACTCACAACCGCTTTGATACTTAGGGGCAAAATGTTCACCAGCATAAACGTCAGTGTGGCCGTCACTCTTTATCTGATCTCTGATGACTCTTAAACCTGATTGTAACAGTCTGTTGTACAAAACAGTATCCAGATGTCTCGTTAAGACTAGTGCATTGTTTGTAATGGGCTGTCCTCTTGTCCTGTGTTGATGCTCTGGAGTTACATCAGAATTATTCCTGATCATTAGTGAGTCCTCCTCAAACAGTTCCACATTACACTGTCACTTTTTATTGTTTGTGTGCTGGATGTTGTGTGCAGAGCTTTTAAAAACAGTCTATAGTGCAGAGTGAAGATAGAAAACTTTGTGTTCATCCTACCTGGTTTATCTGCATTTATCTTTATCTAATCATTGTTGTTCATAAAATGAAAATGATTTTGATTTATTTGTGTTCACATTTGTGGCTTATATATAAGTTGAAATGATTTACTGAACTGCTGCTATTTTTTCATACATTCAGAGGTCTGAAAAGCTATTGACACAATCTTCAGACCCCTGTTCAAAACTTTTCAAAATAAAAGCTCTGTAATTCAGCCCAATATAAAGATTTACTGCAACAAAACCAACATAGTGCTTTAACTTCGAAGGCAAAATACCAAACAGGTTCTATGAATGTTGCTGCCATGACGGAGATCAGCACCTGCTGCACTCCAGAATGTCTGTGTCGGTCCGGTAAGGTGAAATCAAAATAAGAAAATACTCCGGCAGCAATTTATTGTTCAGTTTGACCCAATTACCCATTACTTTATTTATCCAAAGACATGATCAACGGTCCACAGACTGAAGTCACAGTGCTACACAGTGCTGGTCGCCTCGTGATTCAGATTTTATTCCTCTTTAATGTATTGCAAACTCGACACTGCACCTCCCTGGGCCCTTAACAATATAAATGCCATGTGTGAAGCATACACGATGAACGGTTCTCGAGATCTCCAGATACAGACAGACAGACGTTTGTGGAATTAGTAGGTAGATGGATTTACAATGATGAATGCATGATGTTAAATGTAAGCCTTGTTAAGTATTTGCTGACACGGAACTATCTTGGCTGCATCGGTTTTATGCCACAGCTGCTGTACTTGTGCATGTTTTACACGTCATATCCCATCGCTCCTCTTATCGTGTCTCCATCCTCACAGGGCACAATCTGCAGGGACTGCCTGTTCGCCTGCTGCTGCGGGCCCTGCAGCTGGTGTCAGATAGCGAGAGAAATCAAGATGAGGACCAACCCCATCACATTCGTCAGCATGTCATCCTGATTCTTCTTTTTTTAATCACTGGTAAAGCAAACATCATCGCCATCATCACGGACTTCTCTTCATCGCCAGGGCCCCGGGAGGAGAGCGGGCCACTTGAATCAACCGCGTTCTGATCTGTTTCTCGGCACGTCTGCTTCTGTGGAATGTCACTGAGCAGCTGATTCAAGATCAGCACACGAGAGGATTCGTCACTTACTGGAATGACAATGAGATAAGCAGGTTTTTGGCCTGTGCGACAATCCACTGACAGACTACAATTACAATTTTTAACTGGCTGTTTTTCCCTTCTGTTTTAATTGCTTTGCATCTTTCTCCATTCATATATATATATTTTTCTATTTAAAACATGGTTTGCTGTTCTATATGTGTGACGTTGGTGTGTAACAGGTGAGCCCCCATTTGAGGCCGTTGCATGGTACAAAGGGAATAAACTGTGATTTTCACCCAAAGTACTTCCACACGCTGCTTCTAAGACGCTCTGGTGTGGTGATTGTCCGCTCAGGAAGATGTTGATTTCTAACGTCCTCCATTTTCATAGCAAAACAACGTAACAATAATGACCTACTCTCCTGAGAGGTCAAGCAGGTCAAGCTGAGAGTTATCGCCCTCTACTGAAACAGGAGAGAAACTACTTCAGACGGTCTGATGTGCTTCTCCACTGTAGATTTTGAATTAAAACAGGTAATCACAGGTTGAATAAGAACTTTTCCTCCCACGTTTGAATGAACGTTGGAATTTCAAATAAAAGGTGACAGCCCTAATAAGGAGCTCATTCTAAAGCAATAAAAACAGAAGGATTCTTAGTTTCAGGGGATTATAAACTAATAAAAAACATAATCATGGATATCATATTCCATTTATCCCTATCGATCCTCCTACATCCTACACACACCAGCATTAAGCATTAAATGCCAAATTCTCCTCCATGTGATCAAAACCAGTTACGACAAATACGTTTCAACACCAGGTGACTATTTACCAAACTCGACTCTAAACTCTGAACCAGAAAACACTGAAGCATATTTGAACACTGCTGGGCTTGATTTTCTAGTGTGCATGTGAAGCTCCCAGACTCAGTTTATATTCCCACAAACTTCAGGTTCGTGTGAAATTCCTGCAGGGGCGTGTTTTGATGGATAGTAAACAACTGTCACCAAGTGACAGAACAAGGCAGGTATGTGAGTAAATGGTGTGAACGCTGTGATGTGGATTCAAATGAGCCATATCACAGCAAGGAACAATTGTAGGAAGGAAAAGTTTGGAACCGGCGAGCGTCTCGGGAGCTTTGCTCAGATATTTGGGCTTCGGGTCAACTTTGAAGAAAGGTGCAATGAATGCCGAAAGTGTCCCACGAGAAAAATTATGAAAGGTGTTTACTTTTTCACGACTTCCTTATTTGAGTGATCGCCATGGCAACACATGTGTTCATCAACAACCGGCAGCCTGGTATTTGTGTTTATATAATTTCATTATATCTCCTGCTTGTTTGCCGTGTTGCCAGAGCATCATAAATGTGATATTGATACATCACTGACTTCTCCAGTGATATATCAATATTCACTGGAGACGTCAGGCTGCCATAATTCAATATCTATATTTTTAACACTGATGTAGTAAAGGCCAACAACCTTGTTTAGATGCAGCATCAAGCTTTCAGATGCACTTCACCCGAATCCTGGGCTGTTGTTTTCCTTCACATCTGGACAAACGTCTTCATTTTGAATGTTTCAAGCTCAAATCTGAAATGTTTTATAAATTGTCCAAGAATATTTTAAACAATCCCCTGATAAATTATTGCAAACCCATCAGGGCTGTGGGCTATAGCTGCTTTGTCTGTTACACCTCCTCTGAGTATTTCTGTCTCCCCCTGGTGGATATACTGGGGATCACCCTCCAGAGGTTATGTGTCCCATCAGGCCTCTCACCTGTGTCAATGTGCTGTTTCCATGTGCACAACTGCTCCATAATCCAGGCGAGTTTGGATCAGTTAACCTGTTCAGGTCATGACCCTTAAACTTATGATTTAATTTGTGCTTAATTGTGTTTTCTTATTTAAAGAGCCCGATGAATCATGAGGAGGAGGATTTCTGTGATGTTTGCTTTCTATTTGTCCAAGCAGTAGCTCATGTGCAAACAGACTTTGATGTCACTGGTATGGATACTTTAATGTAAAAACAATTCCAAGTCTAAAATATGTCTTTTATTTTAAATATTTGATCTCACTCATATTCTTTGTTTTTTCACAACCATTTGGCAACCCCCAAAACGGATTTTGTGACCCCAGTGGGAGCCTGGATGAGAACCATTGGTTTAGAAAAATAATCTTTTTCATAGGTGTTACTTTCTTTGCATTTCATGTGCATCTACAGTGGGGAGATAAAAGCGGACTGTTGGTGACTGTCTTCTGTGCCCAGCCAGCGAACATCAATATGTTATGAGTTATCAGCTCTCAGCCAATGATCTCAGCTCTTCGTCAGTGGGTCCTGACCTGGAAGGTTATGTTCAGAACAGCTAACCTGTCAGCACACAGTCCAGTGTATAATTAACATGATTGAAAGGTACAGACTGATAGCAGGGTTAATCAGTTCCCTGTCCACTTGTGTAAGAGTTTCAAGAAAATGTTCACCTTTAATAAAATTAATTAAAGTTGTAAAAAACGATTTTTGGTAATAACTATTTAATATACATGTTTCTTATTGGAGTTAATAAAAGGTTCACACTTAGAATTAGTTTTTGAAAAGTTGAAGGGTGTATGCATTTTAAGAGCACAATCTGTGTGTGGGAGTGATTGGTGTTTCGTTTGGGAGAGGTGAGGACAAACCAAGTCCATTAACTGCATTAAGATAGAGAGTCCAAAACTAAACCTCAAACAGCAAACACACAAAAACTCAGGAACAAGAGAAGCAGTGAGCAGGACCAACACTGGACCCAACACGACGGAAGTTAACAGACGAAGTGACAGAGACGAGAGAAAAAGACTGAGTCGAAATACTGGAGGGGTGAGGGACACATCCGGCTGCAGGAGCAGGTGATGAGTGGTGGGACTCAACAAAGTACTTTTTACTTCATCTTCATTTCTTTTTAGCAGAAAAAGACAATGTGAAATATAAGAAAAAACATGGCCAGCTCTGGACCTGACTCAGTATAAAACTGTGTTAAAGGAGGTTTCCTGTAACACCTTTACTTCACATATATGAGCAAATATCTGTACTTTTTTTTTATGATGCATAGCGTTACACGTTCACATGGTACAAAAACGCAACTTGCATTTTCGTAGCAGGTTTACTTCAAAAAACCTGCGGTTACCTGCTAATTTTGGTGCAAAAGTAAGACTGTGGTGAACATGCTCGTGTCACGTTTGAACCCAACAGTCAGGTTAATGTGAGTCCACAGAGGCATGAGGGGAGAGGGGAAGGGTGCAGTCCACTGATATGACTCTACCCCGTGCTGTTATTGTAATCACCACTGCTCACTTCATTTTCCCTCCGCTGCGTGACCTCGCCGCTTCCTCCTTCCCTCGTTCCCCCGCCACTCCCGTCTCACACTCCATGAATGTGACTCCGTTTGGATTTGCACACCCCCACCGGCTCAGGAAGCCCTGTGCACGGGGGTTGAGGGTTGTGCATGAGAGCACCCAAAGGGGAACATGCAAGAAAAATGAAAAACTGACAAAATAAAAAACTGGCAGCAGTTGAGGGGTTGAACTGAGGGGTAACTTTTCACCATCACACGCACAACAGCAACGTATGTGTGGACCCGAAAACATGAAACAAGTTGACAGAATTTCTACAAATTCAAAATGTTGGCTTCCTCCATTGACAAAACCTTTTTCGATATCCGGTACGCACACAAAGATTCTAACCTATACCAGTGATACTCTCTGGACCTGTGTGAACTACAGGTAATCCACATACTGGACTTTGGCCTTGCTGCAGGTATATGTGTCAAAGTTAAACTATGGGGAAACAGACCACAGAATAACCTGGCTCCCTCTGGACCTGGTGTTTGAGCCAAACTTCTGGATTGGGACACAAAAAGAACCAGGTGAGGCATCTGATCCTTAACATATCATTTACAGTAGCTTTGATATACACTTACACTGTGTGATGATACAGGTGTCAAAACATAACTAGTCATTTTTTTTCCTTTTTGATTTGCTGTGATCCTGAACTGAATGAGCAGTGGTTATGGTCTTGAAATGCACGTGAGCAGACATGTCGAGTAACAGGAGAGATGTTGGAGAACTCACAGTGACGACCCAGCAGAGGCAAAATCATGCTGTGACACCACCGCCTGTCATCTCATGCTCATTGCAGTAGGGATGGCACGATGTGACATTTTTAGTGTGTGTGTGTGTGTGTGTGTGTCAGCATGTCAGCTGGTCAGAAACCGACAGTAAACAAGGATTTCTCCTCTCGCTGTGAACTCAGTCAGGAACCTCTTCATGCTCGAAGCCCTCCCTTTTTTGGACATTTCCACATCCCAGTTAAGCACTTTGCTTGCATCCTCTCTGATCTATGACTTAACCTCAAACTATTGTTGATAGTGTTACACAAAAGTACAGCAGCGTATAAGGGCCACTTTAAAGATATAATAATTATGAGATATTGAGAATAAAGTCGAAATTTGACCAAAAAAAAGGTGTAGTATTACAGAAATAAACTTTACATACATTTTGTGGTAAAATTCGGATTTTATTCTAGTAATAATATGACCTTATTCTCGTAGTATTGCGACTTTACTCTCGTAATATTACAACATTGTGTACAAAGTTGTTTTTTCCTTCAGTATGGCCCTTATACTCCATCGTACACAGCAAAGCTTCAGACAGACTAGAAAACATTCTAACATTGTGTTTTATCTGTTGTTTCTCAGAGGACATGTCCGGCACAATCCCAATATTCCTGTCATGGCTCTGCCTCCTGCTGCTAAATCCCATCACTGGCAGCAGGATTCTGGTATTACCCGTTGATGGCAGCCACTGGATCAACATGGAGGTGATCCTCCAAGAGCTGCACTCCAGAGGCCACAACATCACCGTGCTGCGCTCCGCCAAGAGCTGGTTCATTCCCAGTAACTCTTCTATTTATACATCTATTGACGTGATTATGATAGAGGACGAGTCAGACAAGGACTTCGCAAATAAAATGCTACAAGATGTCATGGAATGCCGCAGGTCGCAAAGTTTTATACGGACCTTATACCAGCAGACATTGCTCACTTCTATGTTGGCAACTGGCCATAAGTTCCTTGCCAGAGCAGCTGCTTTAATGTTGGATGACCCTGTTTTCATTAAGAAGCTGCAGGATGCCGAGTTTGACTTGATGTTGACGGACCCTGCTCTGCCTTTAGGAGTTCTTCTGGGTAGTTACCTCAAGCTACCGATGGTTTTCAATGTGCGCTGGATCAATAGCGGGGAGGGTCACCTCACCCTGGCTCCCTCTCCTGTCTCCTACGTGCCTGTGTCAGGAAGTGAACTCCATGATAAGATGGACTTTCAGGAAAGGACCAAGAATATGTTGCATTATCTCTACAGTGTTGTTGAACAGCACTTCATTATTAACCCTCACTACTCCGATCTGTTCCAGCGGCACTTCCCCCCTGGGACTGACTTGCTGTCGTTGCAGCGTGCCGCTGATATCTGGCTGTTGAGGGCGGATTTTGTCTTCGAGTTCCCTCGACCCACGATGCCCAATGTGGTCTACATAGGTGGGTTCCAGTGCAAAAAGGCCAGACCCCTCTCTGCAGAGCTGGAGGCCTTCATGCAGAGTTCTGGAGAGCACGGAGTGGTGGTTATGTCACTAGGCTCCTATGTGTCAGTCCTGCCTCGCGAAGTCACTGAGGCCATAGCTGCTGCTTTTGCTCAACTCCCGCAGAAGGTGGTGTGGAAGTTCGCGGGAGAAAAGCCGTCATCGCTGGGCAACAACACCCGGCTAATGAAGTGGCTGCCTCAGAAAGATCTCCTGGGACACCCCAAGACTCGTGCCTTTGTGGCCCACGGAGGCACCAACGGCATGTATGAGGCCATCTGCCACGGTGTTCCTGTCGTGGGCCTGCCGCTCCTCTTTGACCAGTTCGACAACCTACTCCGGCTGAGGGTGCGCGGGGCAGCGCGGGTGGTGGAGGTCAATTCACTCACCAAAGAAAACTTCCTCGAGGCTCTAAAGGACGTCCTGGAGACCCCCTCGTACCTAAACAGAATCCAGCATCTCTCCCTGCTACACCACGACCGGCCAGTGTCTCCAATGGACACCGCCATCTTTTGGATTGAGTACGTCATTAGGAACAAAGGAGCAGCCCATCTGCAGCCGGCAGGTTTTAGTCTGCCCTGGTACTCCTACTTCTGCCTGGATGTGGCTGTTTTCATCATGGCCGTCATCGGAGCCCTCGTCTGGGCTACAGTCCTGTTCTTTAAGGTTCTCTGCTGCAGGAGGTTCAGGAGGAAGATAAAAGCAGAGTGACATGATTCAAATTATTTAACGGCAGCTGACACATTTTAGCTGCTTATTTTAGACTTACATTTTTCAGAAAATAAAGATTCTAAATTTTAGATTGTATTTAAGGGTTAGATTTAAATGCAGAATTTTCCCCCCATATAATAGTTTTTTCCCAGACATGTGACATGTGTTTTGGGGAGTACGTTCACTTATACCTCAAGTAATCCTTCATACTTTACAAGACACCATCCTCAAACATTAACCAAGCAAAAAATGTGTTTGTGAATTAGTTTAGTTTCACTCACTTCCTGTTTGATGCAAAGGCAACGTGAGTGGAGTGTGTTGTCGAAGATGAAATCTAAAACCTCAAGAAAACACCACCATCTGTTTTTCTACCATGTTTTATTTCACTCTTTTGGGGGATTTTTATTTAAAAAATGCTGATGAATGTATTTATCTTATGTAATTATTAATAAACCAACTCCTGTACATTATTATACACATTTCCAGCTTTCCTTCTTTATATAATATCAACATAAAATGGACATGCAAAGAGCATGTATGATACTTCAGGCTAAATGTACCTTAAGCATATAGCTGAAACACACAGAAACACACAGTCTTATCAATGAGATCAGAGTTCAGGGCGGTGAACCACAAACAGATGTACGATCATAGCTTGCACAGTAGTTTGCATAACTGCTAAATTGCTAAAGGACCTCAGGCCAAGCTCTGGGGAGAATTTAGAAGTAGTTTGCAGAAATTTAAACTGGTAGCAGAACTGAAAATGTTTAAAATAATAGTGTGTTGTTGTTGTTTACAGGGACACTTAAATTAAACATATTGTATATTATACATATTAGAGTGTTTCCTGCCTTCTTCTGTGTCATCAAGCAGCAAACGACCCGGCTGGTGTATTGACCTTTTAGGTGGGGTGAGTGTTTTCAATGAAATGCCGTTTTTTTCACACTGCAGCTTCCTGTGCGATCTGTCATGTTAGGTAACTCTGCAGTAACACACTATAGACTATGTACTCTATATTACTGATCCACTGTTCCCTACTGGGCTTTTAAAGCAGAGTATCTCAGGCTGCTGCTGGTAAAATGTAGTGAAGCTCACATGGCAGTGACTCCATCCCCTTCTTTTCTATGTGTATATAGTACAGTATGTAGAGCTTTTCTATGGCAGTTTGAGTAGAGAACTACGGTGGCCCTGAAGTGCAAATCACAACGGCAAATAAAAAAACACAATAGCAGTTTGGAAAACACAACGAGAAATACAGAGCACAACGAGAAATCAGAAAACCCAACGGCACAATGATAGATCTCAAAAGAACGTGGCCAGTGCGTCCATCCAATCAGTGACTAGCCTTGTAATAGCAGGTACCTAGAGTTTCCATTTTGTGTTTGTGTTTACTGTACAAACCGAGCACCTCGTGCAGTATACATCCAGCCTGCTGCAGGAGCCGTTTATCAGGCTGCCTCTCTGCTGGGGGCCTTATCCTGGGACACTTTCCCCTGCTGCTGATTTGCTGTCTGTGCACACTGCACAGGGGCGTGCACGGGGTCATGGTGACCTACATGCAGAGCCCTGGAGCAAACAGGGTGGCAGTATAATGTCTCGGGGGACTGATCAGTTTATGTGCGGCTTATTCAGTAACTCAGAGATCGGTGACATTTAAAAGAAACAAAGTGAGTGAGTAGACCCTCCTCTCCTGTAAACCATGTGATAAAAATACTTGTACCAACACCCATTGTCTCAACGTACCCATTCTTCAAGAACACAATTTCAATTGTGTTACTGTTTTTCACTCTGTGGTGCCTGAGAAAAATGTATCCTGGTAAATTTAACATATTCGCTGGCATTTTTGGATATATATAAAAAACATTTAAATTTACTTTTCTATAGGGTTGTTTATCTGCTCGCTATTTCTTTGCAGGGTTTTAATCTCATCTGTCAATCAACAGCTTGGCTTTTACAGAAGAGCATCACGTGCACATGCATTCATTCAATGGAGACTATGTCTACAGTGTTCATGACCACAATCAAAACTTTGACAAGTTTTAGCACACACACACACACACACACACACACACACACACACACACACACACACACACACACACACACACACACACACAGAGCAAAATAGAGGATACTGTTTGAATCCCCATGTGTCCCCATATTTATCTCCTTGACACAAACACATATTGCACACATGTTCACACACACACACACACACACACATGCACCCACACACATTGCAAAACTTGACAGATCACTGCATGTGCCCCCATAGTTGTCTCCATGAGAAAGACACACACACACACATTTAGTGAGACACCCAAAAGAGGAAGGAAGACACAAAACTACTTTTTGAGTCCCCATGTGTCTCCTTATTTGTCTCTTTGACACAAACAGATATTGCGCACACACACACACACACACACACACACACACACACACACACACACACACACACACACACACACACACACACACACACACACACACACACACACACACACACACACACACGCCCAACACGGGAAGGAAAGCCTAACTCTCTGCTGTGTTGTAAAACACATCTAAAGCTGCCAAATGAAACCTCTGCATATTTCCACCTTGTAAACAATATGGTTGAACAGCACGTTTGAAGAAATCACATAGCAGAGCGGCTAATGTGTTTAATGGCACAGAGCCAGCAACAATCTAAAGGGCATTAGTGGACACCCCACATTCGTTCCTCCCCTCGCAGCCCACAGCCACCTCAATCATCGTGTCAACCGCTGGAGTGAGAGAGAGCAGGAGACCCGGAGAGAAAGAAAGAGAGAGTGTGTGTTTTTGTTCTGGGCCAGAAAGGCGTTCTCCTGCCTCAGGATGTTGCCTTTAAAGCTGAAAAAGTGGGTTTCCTGAGGAGGAAACGATCACAGAATGAACGAGGCTCAGGCGAGACACCGTGTTCCCAACATTTCTTGAGCACAGGTCACCAGGCTGCAGAACGGGCGGCGAGCCTCAGTTGAACGGAGTGGGTCTCACTGCTGGGAAAGGTGAGTAAGAACTCTTGGTTTGTATTGTGAGGTTTATATCCCTCAGTTAGCTGCTGATAGTAAACCACTTGGAAACGGGCATTCTATCTGTTGTGCAGGTGTTTCCCCTGATGGATCCTGGATGCTTTGAGGCCTGGATGACTGACAGGACAAAATTTGAGCCCGACCTTCCTCACAGGAGAATGCATTTATGAATTTTGAACAATGGACAAATAACAAGTAGAGTCAGACTTGTGCTCTGAGTGAATGAATGGGTGTTTCTACACCAACTCATCCTCTTGCAAGCATCCATCCACATTTGAGCGAGGTGTCTACTCGTTTCCCATGTCAGGTATTTGACCGTCAGAGAAATGTACAACGAAAGCTGCAACCTCCCCTTGGACACAGACACATTCGGCCTGACCTGTATCTACGGCCTCATCTTCTCTTTGGGTCTCCCCAGCAACCTGCTGTCTCTCTGGGGACTGTACCAACTGGGTCGCTCAGGCGGAGGAGGCTGCCAGCTGGTCTACATCCTCAACCTGCTGCTGTCAGACCTCCTCCAGCTGCTCACCCTGCCACTGTGGATCCTCTACCTCCAGGGCAAGCACCGCTGGCCCTACGGCCAGCTGACCTGCGAGCTGGTCGGCTACGTGTTCTACGTGAACGTCTACGCCAGCGTCATGTTCCTGTGCCTGATAGCGCTGGACCGCTGCCTGGCAATTGTGTACCCGCTGAGCAGCCGCAGGGTGCGGAGTGTTAAGGTGGCAGCAGTGTCCGGTGTGGCGGTCTGGACCCTCACCTTCCTGTTCTGCCTGAGCGGGCTGCTGCCGTCTGTGTTTGACTCTGACAGACTGCTGTGTCTGGAGCAGTACCCCGTCAGTCCCAGATATGCCCAGTTCAAGATCACCACTGTGGTCCTCGGTTTTCTGCTGCCATGTGCCATACTAGGGTGAGTGGACTCCAAGCACGAGGATATTCCTGCTTTATCCTAGATGTTATACTGTGTCTTCAAATAAGTTCATGTAAAGTTCCTATTTTGTGTATTCTGATGAACAGGCTGAGTTTCTTATCTTTATCTCTGCTTCTGCCCTCAGCTACACCTCAGCCCACATCGGGGTTACACTCAGGCGGTCTCCCTCCCTCTCCGACCACGAGCGCCACAAAATCGTGGGCATCTTGGTCGTCATCACAATCAACTTCATCGTGGTCTTTGGGCCCTACCACCTCGTGGGCGGATACAGGTTTGTGTCCTTGCTGCTGACAGATGAACCGTGTGGATTGGAGAGTTCCATTTTCCTCATCTATCGCCTGTGCTACGGCCTGACCAGCCTTAACACCCTTCTGGACCCCCTCTTCTACATCTTCCTGTGCGCTGACGCTCGGCTGGAGCTGCAGAGGTCCCTGCCTTGCTTGGGGCGGGGCCAAAACACTCGCGGAAAGGAGGCCCTCGGTGCCAGAGCTCAGCCAGACAACCTGGGGGGGAGTGAAACTGGACACAATAACCTTCTTGCAATTTAGCCTGGGTTTGGCTACTGACATGACTATGGCAACTTGAGTCAATGCAACTACACCACCCAGTGGAAATACGTGCACTTGGTTCATGCAATTGTGTGGCACAATATTTCAAAGTGAAGAACTGTTGAGCTGTTGCTTACACTACTGTGTAATTACCTACAAATATAGAAATTCACAGTTTGATATGTTGTTACAAATAAAATCATCAAAGTAGAAATATATAACCACGTGAAATATGACTTCCAGAGACTGAAAGTGAAATGTGGACATTTCAAACTGTTTGTTTATTGTCATGACTCTAGTTCCATAATTAAATGGGAAGTATGATATTGCAACAAAGGAGTGCTTCTCTTTGTCTTTATTACCGTTAAGAACAGCTACTTTACAGTATAAGTATTACAAAGTGTAGATATAAAATGCAAGGAGTGAACTATTGGAAACTGAAGCAGATGTGCAATGCAAAACTTAAGACGTACACTGTCACTAACCCTAACCCACACAGAGATATGTTCATGTCAGCTCCTGCAGCTGCTGATAAAATCTGGTGTGAGACCACATGTGAAAACAGCTTCTTTCACAATAGAGAGAGAGAAAAACAGAAGCAATAATACCTATACACATCGATCAGACACACCCACGTAAAAACACTGTATTTGTTCTGTTTTGTTCGAGAAGGTCTCATACATTTGAGAGGGACAAGAGCTGCAAAACAGGCACAAACGTATATATATATATATAACATACTTGATAGTGATTCTGACTAAATGCCCTTATGCAATCTAACCATTTCCGGCAAAAGTGATTTCTGTCCTGGAAGCTGACAGTTTTGTAAGTTCTAAAATAAATGTGGGCAATACTTTATCCACTTCAAGTCATCTCATCCGTCCCTGCCCTGGGACATGCAGTGAAGTGATGGTGATGCACAAGTGTATCATTCAAACATTTACTCTTAAATATAAGGAATAAGACAGGAATGAATAACAAAGCTTCGAAAATTTGAATTTCTAACAGAAAAGCCAGCGGTCTACTAATGGTCATGATAGCTGATGGTGCACAATAGTAATAACCAGTAATAATCCATAATAGAAGCTGGCTAAAGAGTAAATATGATGAGCTATCGTTAAAAAAACAAGGGAAAAGGTAAATAAATGCCTTTCTCATATATTTCCTATCAGCATTTCTCTATTGACTGCTGGTTCTCAGTGCAGTTGGTTCAGCATTAGTTCAGTTGGTTCAGCAACACGTTCATCCTGCTCCTGGTCCTCTGTTTTCAGACAGAGGGTTGCGCCGGAAGACGGCTTCTTTATAAACTCTGTGGTGGTGCTTAACGAGCTGCGGACGGTGCTGCGGCGCCGGGCCAGTTCGGCCAGGTCCTCCGCCAGTACGCTCTCCATCACCGCACCCAGGGAATGTCTGATCTTGCTGCAGAGGTCGGGGCAGCTGAACACGTACAGAACAGGGTTCAGGACGCTGTTCAGGAAGCCAAGGGTCGCCGCGACCTGGAGGGCCCCGCTTGCGAATTTCTGCATAGGGTGCCCGCTGGGAGATATCACCTCCATGATGATGAAGAAATGGTACGGCGCCCAGCAGAGGATGAAGCTCACCACCACGGCTACCACGAGACGAACGAAACGAAAAGAGCGTCGGTAGCCTCTGCGTGCCAAGTGGGAATACACAGCGATGTAGCTGAGGATGATGATTAGCAGAGGGATGAGGAAGGCTAGGAAGAGCTTCATGAAGACCAAGGCCTCCTTCCGCTGCTTGAATAATGCTTGCAGGTCATACGGCTGACTGGGGAGGGATACATTATAATTGTAGTAACAGAGGATCTTCCCATTTGGAAGGGGAATGGTGTCACGGAATATGTAGAAAGGGATGGTGCAGACCACAGCTAAGGCCCAAATCACCCCACATGTCTTCTCCACGAGTCGGATGCTCCTGTGGTTGTGGGCCCAGACTGGTCTCAGCACCACCAGGCAGCGGTCCATAGAAATGGCCGCCAGCAGGAAGCCACTGACGAACATGTTGAGGAAGAAGGTGGAGGAGTAGATGCGGCAGAAGGTCCTGCCCAGTGTCCAGGTGTTGCCGAGTGCCATGTAGAGGGTGAAGAAGGGAAGGAAAGCGGTGGCGAGCAGGTCGGAGGCCGCGAGGTTCAGGATCCACACGCTGATGACGGTGCGGCGGACGTGGAAGCCCACCACCCAGAGGATGAGGAGGTTCTCTATGATGCCGATGGAAGAGACCAAGCCGTGGAGGGAAATGGCGAAAATGCTCAAAGAACTCATATTGTCTGTTTGGTTTGATGGGAGGTAGGAGGTGTTTGACTCAACAAAGTGTGCCATGCTGAAGGGAAAACGCCTTGATCCTTTCACTCAGGCGTTTGCTTTACACTGCAACAGAGATTAGATCATGTTAAACTAAACAGGTGACAATTTCAAGTTATAAATCAGGAAGAGCTTTTTAAAATATAAAAATGACATGGAAATTGATGGAAAATTGATTCTAAAATGTCTTATTTCTGTTGTTTTGGTCCATGGAGCACACTTATATTTTTCTCTTTCAACAGCAGTATACAGCTATTCAGGCATTTAGTTACAGTTTAGTGCAAATGTGCTCCAGCAGTCACAATCAGTGGTTATTAATGTAAAACGCTGTATTTTAAGGTTGAAATACATTCTGCACATATTGTGTTGTCCTGCAACAGAAGAAGAAATGCAGCAGAGGTGAGAGGAGCATGACGCAAGCTGCTGCACGTAGTTTAAAGCTGTTTATTATAAGCTCTAAATACATTTATCAAGTGCGTTCATTTTTTTAAATAAATTATTTGTATGCGAGTGATACGATTTTAATTAGAAACAAACAAAGAACAGTGAGAGGCTTTAAAATGATTGTGTAAATGAGGAAGGAAGTAGCCAAGTCATCATTGTGTCTCACCACGGTTGTTAAATGTAGCACTTCTCTGAAGTCGTCCAAAAAAAAAAACTGTGACATGCTTTAATCAGTGAAAACAACCAGCTGATTGACAAATAACCTCTAATAAAATATATCCAATACCAAAGCAAATGATTAATAAAATATATACATGACGTACAAAATAAACTAACAGTAATCAAAACACTGTAAATCACCCAGAGTTAGTAATATGATATCATTTTCATTTGTTGCACCTCACCAGTTTTTAAAAAGCAAACTGTAATATGATAAAATTACCAATCTTATATAATTACAAATATCTATGGATAATACGTGCTCGTGACGGGGACACCCTGCAGTATGATTTTTCCTTTCTTCTAAGAAAGGGGGATTTCTAAAAGTGTTTTTGCTCTGTCTGCACTGCAGCTCCTTATCTCCACAATCTTGTTTTTCACATTTGCCGCATCCTCCATGTTCACTCTGTAAATGTTACCCTGACTGATTTGATCTTCTAACCAAACATGTTTATCTCTACCGGTTTGTGAGTTTCAAGTTTGGTTGTAAAGCCTCACCTAATGCAAAATTACAATTTTGAAGATTTCTTGGGGTCTCCTGTTAAAGGCGGATATTAAAATCAAATTACATAGCAGTAATATGTAAATTCACAAATTAAAAAAATCAGAAATTACTGCAAATTACTGCAAATTACTGCAAACATGACTTTTGTAAATCGTGTTTAGATAGTTGTGGTTGTTACACAGATGAGGATGCAAACTTTGCAAAAAGAAAAAACTTCTGCTGCAGTGTCTCAAAAGAGACAATAATCAAGCGTTTCAAAATTTAAAAAAATGAATGCGTTAAAAAACGGCACTGCATAACATTGACTTCCCTTTCCCTCTGTACACACATGAAGAGCCTCTCGTCACTAGAAAAGAAAAAACACTTACCGGGATGTCAGACTTTGATGAGGTCTGTGTCATGTCATGCTGCTGTATGACACAGTGCCCTGTCCCAGCCTTATTATTGTACAAGTAGAGTAATAGGAAGTCAAAACCCCAGAAAGGAAGTACAGCTGTGAGGACTCAGGCTTGTAGAGCTAAAGTCTTTTTACCTTTTGAACTTCTTTTCCAAGAAGGAAACTGTCAATGAGGAAATGGTGGTTTGTAATTTACTTATTGACCTTAATGTTTTATCACTTGAACAGATCACATTTTTGTCTTTCTTCTTGTGTTTGTGTGAGAAGGAGAAAGGTAGAAAAATGTTTTACTGTGTGCTGCTAAATGGAAAGTACTCAGGTTGATCATTTTCAGACCTTTCCCAGACTGAGTAGTTCTCTTCATGACATTCTCTTTGTGCGTTGCTCCTTTAAATTTAGTACAAGGTCTTTCCTGTTTCTATTCAGTCCTTGTGTGCAGTTCAGCTCTTGAACAACAGGTAGCAGCAGACAACATTAAACATTTTTATCAACACTTCATAATGATGCTGCAGTGGCACCCTGTGGACTACGGAGTGTCAATCAGGTGGCTCTTTGAGCCTTGATGGTGTTTTTTGAATTGCAGCCTCTGGAGTCTATTGCAGAGATTTTTTTGGAGCCAGCACTTGCCAGGTCTCTGTAGTTTTGCAGTTTTAAGCACTTCCGCATACGCTTCACCTTTCACAACCGGAAACTGAAAAAAGATCTTATCGGATTAGACACACAGTTCTTCTTTATGCAACACAAGCATTTGCTCTTTTGTCAAAAGAAGTATATTCACCGCAAACTGACCTACATTTTTTTTTCTAAATGCCAAAAGCACAGCGTGGCCACAAGATGCATCTGCAGCCCAGTGTGGTGCTGTGGTGGTCAACTCACATTGTTTCTGGCTTATATCTCAACAGTTATAAGACAACACTGAAAACAGGAAATAAACGAATGCAAGGAAATATTTGCTGAAAGACTTTGATTTCTTTTCCATGGTGAGGATACAAAACGGGTGCCTTTTATATCTGTATATTTAATAAAGGAGAGAAAAGGTTGGGGTCAGCTGACCTGAGGATTCTCCGCCCCCATGTTTGCTAATTGACAATTTTAGCAAATGAAATTGAAACAACCTTATGACACAGTGCAGAGCTGTGCATCTCAACTTACTGTACAAGTCTTAATAGTGTTTCCACCTTGTTTGCTTCCTATCACACCGCATCCTCTTTTTAATCTTGACCACACAGCCTGACTTACATTCTCTCAAAATAAGTCAGGGAGGTTCTATTTTCCATTTGAGCTTCGACTCGGCAGAGAACAGCGAACATGGGGCCCGCCCAAATGTCACAACTCACGAAGTATGGTTTCAAGTAAGACGGGTGTTGGCCAGTCGTGTCTTGCCTCGACTGAGTCAACAACTGTACAGCTTTTGACAATTGTGTTTGTTTTTTTTCAAAAGCACAGACCACAAACATCACAGGACACATATGAGTCACACGGTAGCTGCATTTGCAATCGGGGCCGTTACATCTGCAAACATAAGAGTGAAGGCCTGAGACAAACATACTAAATGGTATTCAAAGCATTGGGGACTGATGCAGAAACTTGACCACATCAGATCATCAAAGTACCTTCACGTGTAGACACACAAATAAATGTGCAGTGAAATATTTTACCCACACGTTACAATCAGTGAGTGTTTCATATGTTTGCGTCGTAATCTATAAGTAATGTTTACTTTAAATTGCAGCCACATTCATGCTCAAGGATGTAATAAAGTGCACAACATTGTTTCGCTCTCTAATCACAATTTGACTCATAGAGCTTGACACGGTGCAACATCCTTTTACCCTTGAGTCACATGTGAGGGATCCCTCACATAAAGCTCTGAGGAAGAAGTGAAGTCAGTTACATGTAATGATGAGACATCCTAGATTATATCAGGGAATGGGGGCCAGGCGATCTCAGACCGTGGGTACATTTTTGTGTGACTCTGTCTTAAACTTTTTCCCCTCAATCCCTTCAATCCAGATTTGAAGCAGTGATGCAACAATAACAAACAATTGCATGTGGTTTGGCATTAAACTAAAACTTGCTCTGTGTAATACTGTAGACTTTTGATGTGATTTCTTCCAAATACAAGACGACGATGACGACGACGACGACGATGACGATGATAAAGATAAAGATGTCCTGTGAACTGTCGGAACTACTGCCACTTCTGACCTGAGTGGCATATGACGACAGCACTGCCATTAAACTGTTGACATGAATTATCTACATTTCCTTTTTTCATTATTTTGTAGATGTCAGATGTTGCTTCCTACTACAATTTGAAAAAAATACCCAAGTTAAATAGATTCTTAGATTCTCAAAAACATACATATAACTTGGATGTGAACTGTTGTATCTCTCTTGACTCAATGTTGGACAGTTTCACCAATGTCCCCCCACTCCTGGCTTATTGCTTGAGCGTGGCATTGGCCGTGTCCTTGAATGTGCTGCTCGTCTTGGCTTTCGTCATGTGCCCTGCCTGCTCAGGTAAGGATTTTCCGAATCGACGGGATTTTGCCGTAATGACTTGACATGACCATTCGTGTTTTTTGATTTGCAGGAACCGTTTCTTACCCGGGATATTCTGCAGCCACGGTAGGTCCAAAAAAAAAGGTCGAAATAAAATATGTATTTGTTTGCACGGTTGTTATGTCAAGTATGTTCTGAGAGCATCAGCATCTCCGCACACAAGTCTAAAAAAAAAAAACACCAGATACATGAAAGTCCCCTATGATCTATTAATATCTCCTGTTAGCAGCAAGCGGCCGGCACTCGAGTTCACCTTTCACGCCTGTGGTGAAGGTGTCAAGGTCTGCAAAGCACAAGTTTCCATTGGTCTGAAAACAGAGAAGGTGCAGAGATCTTCTCCATTAAGCACGGAAACTCCAACAAAATGAAGGAACTGACTTTTGCTTTGTGCGTGGCATGTCTGCTCTTGGGGAGAATGGGTGAGTTGTTTCTTTTGTAAGGGCACTAGTGAGGTCACGATTTAAACTTTCATTCTCTGCCATGCGTTACAATATGCTCACTGTCCATTTTCTCCTCAGCTGAATTGAAACGATCTTCACGCTTCAAATTAGTTAAAGTTGCTGAAGAGGTGACTTTGGACTGTTTCTATGAAGATGATTCTACAGTGATGCTATTCTGGTACAAACAGATTCTAGGAGAGAAACCAAAGCTGGTGTCTAAGTTCTATAAGCACAACAGCAATGATAAAAATGGCAAACTGAGTGATGAATTTAGGAATGATACGCGCTTTAAACTGGAAACTACCACAGGTAAAAGTCATTTGAAGATCTCAGATGTGCAAATTTCAGACTCAGCTACTTACTTCTGCATAACAGGCTTTTTACACACGTATGACTTTATGGAGAGCATCACTGTCAGTGTGAAAGGTTCAGGGTCTAACATCCAGGCTCTGGTGCATCAGTCTGAGAGCATCCAGCCAGGAGGCTCTGTGACTCTCAGCTGTACAGTTCACACTGGGACCTGTGATGGAGAACACAGTGTTTACTGGGTCAAGAACTCTGAAGAACCTCAGCCAGGACTCATTTACACCCACGGAGACAGGAACGATCAGTGTGAGAGGAAACCCGACACACAGACACACACCTGTGTCTACAACTTGTCAATGGAGAGACTGAACCGTCTCATGCTGGGACCTACTACTGTGCTGTCGCTGCATGTGGACACATTGTGTTTGGAGACGGGACCAAGCTGGAGTTTGAAGGTAACTAGAATTTTAGCAAAGATTGTGACATTTGTTAAATAGTGGTGGAAAGCTCAGTAATGTCTCCTTATGTCTGGCTCTCTGCAGAGGTGGTGGACTCTCTTCCCTTGGTGTATTTCCTGAGCGGAGCTTTGGCGTTCACCACAATCCTGGTTGTTTCTCTGGCTTACACAGCACAAAGAGCGTTCAAAACAAACTGCTGCCAGTGCTCAGGTGGGGTAATCCTCATTATTTATATTTATTAGTGTGAATTCAGTTTGCGTGATATTGAAGAACAGCAAAGACCTTCATGAGTTAGTGTTCCAACATGTTACTTGGACATCTAGATTCATTCAAAGACAGTAAGGGGAAATCTCTTATGGTGCATTCACACGTCGCAGGATTTGTGCTTATCCACATTCACTCTAACAAACACAACCCAGCGCCACCTGAGGCTGATCAGTGGCCAGTTTGAGCACCAACTAGCTCGCATCGGTGCCAGGACCTGCCAGCGCTGATTGGCTTTCACAACATCACGTCACACAAATAATTCAACTGGAGTGATTGACAAGAATTACGTCAATTTGGTCAAGCTTGATCGAATTTAGGGGACTGTTGGGCCATTCTAGTTGTTCTCTCAAACAGATTGTAATGGCACCATCATACATTCAGATTTTAATATACTTTATTGTACATTGCAGAAAATGACCTTGAGGAAAACATTGTCCATGCCACAGATTGAGAGTGGTGATAAAGTGCTGGTGTTTGTTTACTCAGTACTGCACCATGACTCAATCTCAATGAAGTGATGGACACATTTACTTCATTACTTTTGTTCCAACTAAGTAAATAGAGTCACCCCACATCCAGTTCACTGCATCTTGAATAAGACTTTTGTTGTTGTCTTTTGTCACAAACTAGAATCTCAAGCAGCTGCAGCAGCTCTGAATATGGAGGTGAGTGGAGAAGCAGAGCACAAGGGATGAACACAAAAAGAGCAATATTTTTAATATAATGCAATAAGTAATAAATAAGGCTGTGAGGATTAATTAAAACTAATTTTAAAATTTAAAAGAATTCAAAAACCTGTTGTTGGTGTATGGAGGTATTGCTCAATAATACAATTTAAATCAAATGTATCATTCTTTTCTTCTAGTACTGAATAATTCACTCATTATTGTTATTTTGTCCTGAACAGAACCAAGATGAAGACACTTTCCATTGTGCTGCTCTGTGTCTCAAAACAAACGGCGAGCAACGTCATCGAAGGGACAACATGGAGTCTGTTTGTGTTTACTCTCGATTGAAGAATTGCAGAAAGTGAACTTCCAACCATGTCAGCACAGAAGCTTCCATATTTGTCATTTACTGTTGCAAAACCAAATGTGAAATAATGTAGAAATAAAATAAAATATATATTTGTTTGCAGGGTTGTTATGTCAAGTATGTTCTGAGAGCATCAGCATCTCCGCACACAAGAGTCTAACATCAGATACGTGAAAATCCCCTATGATCTATTAATATCTCCTGTTAGCAGAAAGCGCAGGTCGCACCTTGCAACCTGCACCCGGGCACACGCTCACCTTTCACGCCTGTGGTGAAGGTGGCGATGTCTGCAAAGCACAAGTTTCCATTGGTGGAAACAGAAGTCGTAGCAGCGCCTAAACACAGGAAGACCAGGCTGTGGGTCACAGCATCTGACAACAAACCCCACGTCTTGAATGCAGATAACAAGCCGTGCATGCACTAAAGTCTTTTTGATGAATAACCACAATGTGCTTGGGTGATCCATTGCGGTCTCACAGTTACACTCCTCTTATGCTCATGTCAGGAAACCGATCATAATGACATTTCCGGTTTGTGCTACATAAGCCTTTTTGAGAAAGAGGACATTCAGTATCATGTAGGTTCACGACTGCTCTGGTAGAAGAAGTGGAACTAATGCACATCAGACCGAACCTTCATGAACATGCATCTACTGTCACAACATGCCGGTCCTGTAGCCTTCCTCGAAAATGTAGCCTCATTGTAACCGTGGCAGCTTTCATGCTGTTTGCATTTTTCAGAGAGATGTTTAAGGTCTCGCAAAACAGGGGAAGCAGTAAAAAACATTGCTCACTCCACATCCAGTTGGTCAACTCTGTTTCCTCATAACAACATCGGGAGGAGTCGGGGGTGTAGCTCATCCTCGTCACTTGCTGAATCTGTAAATCAGGTCGGTCGGCACCGAGCTCCTTTATCCTATTTTTTTTCCGTCATGGTGTATGTGTAAGGAAAGAATTCACTGGATTTACCGCAGTTCCATTTGAAGTCGGCGTATGTTTACCGGTCAGCTCACAGCGGACGCAACTCAGTGGAGCCGGACTTACCTGATACCGCGTCAAGGGTCGACCAATCACATTAGATAAAAAAAAAAAAACGTAAATCAATACCTATTGGCTGTAAGTAAAAGTGGGAGTGTCTGTTACTGGTGAAAATTTGAGTTTTCTACTCCTTCCAATCCAAATAAGACACATCTTCTTCGTGATTTTGTCGACATGAACACTAAAAATGAAGAAGCACACATCACGAGCGTGTCTTGACAAAAACATCAGATACATTCAACAACTTTTAACATCAACCCGTTCAGACACAGCCTGTTTTTTGAAGTCTCATCTCGTGAGACGTCTCAGACCTTTTATTTAGGCCACCACTCCCCTTTATTGACACGACAGACGATTCAGTAGGTTTCTCATGTTGATTGAAACAAATTGTACCTCACGAACTTCAGAAGCCATATAAGTGTCATACACACTGGAATGTATTGAGATAAATAACGTCTCCATTTTCCTCAATAAGTCTGAATCAAAGTCCCCTCCTGAAAGCATATCCAGTAGTATTTTCCAATTCTGCGTCACTTATCTCTGTACAAATCTTCTTGTGGACATGAAATGTGTGTGTGTGTGTGTGTGGGGTGGGGGCACTGGTGACATGATCAAGCAGGCTCCTCTCTGATTGGCCGACACAGCAGTCTTGTGTCTGAAAAGCAGAGAAGGTGAAGAGATCTTCTCCATTAAGCACGGCAACTCCAACAAAATGAAGGAACTGACTTTTGCTTTGTGCGTGGCATGTCTGCTCTTGCGGAGAATGGGTGAGTTGTTTCTTTTGTAAGGGCACTAGTGAGGTCACGATTTAAACTTTCATTCTCTGCCATGCGTTACAATATGCTCACTGTCCATTTTCTCCTCAGCTGAAGTGACACCATCTTCACGCTTTAAATCAGCTAAAGTTGGTGAAGACGTGACTTTGGACTGTTTCTATGAAGATGATTCTACAGTGATGCTATACTGGTACAAACAGATTCTAGGAGAGAAACCAAAGCTGGTGTCTAACTTCTATAAGCACAACAGCAATGATAAAAAGGACAAACTAAGTGATGAATTTAGGAATGATACGCGCTTTAAACTGGAAACTACCACAGGTAAAAATCATTTGAAGATCTCAGATGTGCAAATTTCAGACTCAGCTACTTACTTCTGCATAACAGGTTATTTATACACGTATGACTTTATGGAGAGCATCACTGTCAGTGTGAAAGGTTCAGGGTCTAACATCCAGGCTCTGGTGCATCAGTCTGAGAGCATCCAGCCAGGAGGCTCTGTGACTCTCAGCTGTACAGTTCACACTGGGACCTGTGATGGAGAACACAGTGTTTACTGGGTCAAGAACTCTGAAGAACCTCAGCCAGGACTCATTTACACCCACGGAGACAGGAACGATCAGTGTGAGAGGAAACCCGACACACAGACACACACCTGTTTCTACAACTTGTCAATGGAGAGACGGAACCGTTCTCATGCTGGGACCTACTACTGTGCTGTCGCTGCATGTGGACACATTGTGTTTGGAGACGGGACCAAAGTGGACTTTGAAGGTAACTAGAATTTTAGCAAAGATTGTGACATTTGTTGAATGGTGGTGGAAAGCTCAGTAATGTCTCCTTATGTCTGGCTCTCTGCAGAGGTGGTGGACTATCTTCCCTTGGTGTATTTCCTGAGCGGAGCTTTGGCGTTCACCACAATCCTGGTTGTTTCTCTGGCTTACACAGCCCAAAGAGCGTTCAAAACAAACTGCTGCCAGTGCTCAGGTGGGGTAATCCTCATTATTTATATTTATTAGTGTGAATTAAGTTTGCGTGATATTGAAGAACAGCAAAGATCTTCATGAGTTAGTGTTCCAACATGTTACTTGGACATCTAGATTCATTGAAAGACAGTAAGGGAAATCTCTTATGGTGCATTCACATGATGCAGGATTTGTGCTTATCCACGTTCATGCTAACAAACACAACCCAGCGCCACCTGAAGCTGATCAGTGGCCAGTTTGTTTGAATCTAGGGGACTGTTGGACCTTGGTGCCAGTGTGCGCTCTTCAAAGTGCCATTCTAGTTGTTCTCTAAAACAGATTGTAATGGCAGCATCATACATTCAGATTTTAATATACTTAATTGTACAATGCAGAAAATGACCTTCAAGAAAACGTTGTCCATGCCACAGATTGAGAGTGGTGATAAAGTGCTGGTGTTTGTTTACTCAGTACTGCACCATGACTCAATCTCAATGAAGTGATGGGCAAATTTACTTCATTACTTTTGTTCCAACTAAGTAAATAGAGTCACCCCACATCCAGTTCACTGCATCTTGAATAAGACTTTTGTTGTTGTCTTTTGTCACAAACTAGAATCTCAAGCAGCTGCAGCAGCTCTGAATATGGAGGTAAGTGGTAGTGTTGCAATACTTAAGAAGCTGGTTTGAATTTCACATGTATGACACAAGTTTACATTTTTTTAAAATCTACATCAGAGGATTGATCATGGCTCATAACACCAACTAACGGTGTTTCAAACATCTTGGAACCTGTAGGACCATTTCTTACGTAGAGTAAACCATTTGGGACGTCCTGACCTTTTCATATATATTTACACCGTGACATTTCTGTTGCAAAGGTGTGTGTGCTGCTATGGGAGTTGTCCTCCATAGACAATAAATACAACTTTACTTTGTGTCTTAGCCCCACCTCCCAGCACCACATTCTACGGGTGTTTTTCGAATTTCCAGGGACTTTGGGGTGAAGATAGACTTTAATAATTCTGTTCTCAACACCTGTCTACATCAGTTATCTTTAGACACACGTCCTCCTAATATGACAAATGACTCTTTTATGTTTTATTAGCAGAGTCATCAAGATGCAGACAACCTACATTATGCTGCTTTAATGGAGCACAGGTTCAGCAGAGCAAGAAGACAAACAGACGGTGACGGGAGTGAATGCGTGTACACCAGTGTAAAGCAGTAGAGCTGAACATCTTACACTTCCATACATGCTGAATGTAAAGCTTCTCTATGCAAAACAAATTAAAGATTTTTAAAAAGCCGAATTGATGTGATGTTGTCAGTTGCCATATTCTCCACTCCCACTAAATATAGAATATACTTCTTGAACTTAACCCCAAGTTGTTTAACAATTTCATACCTGACATGTGAGGATCTGTATTTAGCCTCCGTGTGGTCAAAAGACCGTCTGCTCTCTTTGTCTGAGCACTTTCAAACAGGAAGTCTCTGCAGTGTCTTCACTACACCCCAGCAGACTACTTCAAGTGAACAGCAATGAAATGAACAGAAGTTGACAAAAAAGTAAATCACCAATGCTCTCATCAAGAAGTGTTGATGTTACTCTTATGTTAAATTGTTACCTCCACTAAGGAGGTTATGTTTTCACCCCTGTCTTGGCTGGTTGGCTGCTTGGGAGAAGGACAGGGTGTGGGCCAAGAAACAACCCATTCAATTGAGGTGTAGATCTGGACAAAAGGGGCTGATCCAGGATCTTTTCATCACTTCTCTTCATTGCCTAAATTGTAGAGTAGTAGTACATTTTTGAATTTATTCCATGATTTTATTGTTGACTTCAGACTCTTTGATACCATGTGGTCCCTGTTGTAACCTGAGGTCCACGGCAAAGGCCCTAATAACCATTCCACATTCCCGGCTGGAGCACCAAAGGGGACAAGGTCTTTTCTGTTAGAGCCCCCCCTCTTTGCCAGATGGATCTCCATAGGAAGATTGTTCCAAACTCCTTATCCTCTTTAGAGATACATTTTATAGATGTGCTGTCTTAGTCCTTGGGGTCTGACTTCACCTGTAACTTTTATTCATATATTTTAATCTAATTCTGATCTTACCTGTTTTTTAATAATTTATGTTTGACTATATACTATTTTACTTTTTTTTCATCTGTAACATTTGTATCCTTATATTTGTGCTGTTATGTTTGCTTTTAATTGTTTTCTATTGTTTGCCCTTTATTCTTTACTTTTAACTTGTAACCTTGTAACTGTGCTTTGAATGGTGCTATATGAATAACTGAATACAATTGTAGTAGTAGTAGTATTATGTACTCTAACTGCTTCAGATGTCTGTCACCCTGTGACTCTTTTTAAAGAACAAAGATTCAGATCAAAGGTAGCAGTGATCATGTGATCAGTGTTGCCCTGCTGGCCAATCAACACAAGTCTTTACTCTGAAGAGAGGAGAAAGTGTCGGGCTGTTTGTCATTCAACACGACGATTTCAACATGATGACATCTCCCAAGTTCGTTCTCTACCTGACATGTTTCTTCTTGGGGAAAATGGGTGAGTTGTGTGTTTTTTAAATATTCACTCAGTCCTGAGGCTGATTACGATTTAATTTCTGTCACATAACATTAACAGTTATTTTGCTTTTCTCCTTTTTCTCTTCAGTTCAGATGCATCATGTTGTCTTGTCTCATCAAGTCAGTGGATTTATATCAGCTGATGTTGGAGACAACTTGACTTTCCAGTGTTTCTATGAGGAGAGGGACAATAAAATGTATTGGTACAAACAAACACCAGGACAGAAACCTCGAATTATCTCAATGACGTACAAATTCTCGAAAGATTGTCCATTATTGAATGAATTTGAGGACAATCAACGCTTCACTGTGGAAACTAATGATGTTGTGAGTCAACTAAATATCTCAGATCTGCAGCTTTCAGACTCAGCTACTTACTACTGTTCAAAGGGTAATATATATAAGTATGAGTTTATGGAGGGCGTCACTGTCAGTGTGAAAGGTTCAGGGTCTAACATCCAGGCTCTGGTGCATCAGTCTGAGAGCATCCAGCCAGGAGGCTCTGTGACTCTCAGCTGTACAGTTCACACTGGGACCTGTGATGGAGAACACAGTGTTTACTGGGTCAAGAACTCTGAAGAACCTCAGCCAGGACTCATTTACACCCACGGAGACAGGAACGATCAGTGTGAGAGGAAACCCGACACACAGACAAACACCTGTGTCTACAACTTGTCAATGGAGAGACTGAACCGTTCTCATGCTGGGACCTACTACTGTGCTGTCTCTGCATGTGGACACATTGTGTTTGGAGACGGGACCAAGCTGGAGTTTGATGGTGAGTCACTACCAGAGACTCATTTAATGAATAGTGACAGTTACGTAGAAAGAGACGGGACCAAACATTTGGTAAAATACTGTTTAACAACAAAATGAAACAGTAACCCAGTTGGTCCTGTTTGAATGTCCCCACTGACGGTGACCCAATAAGGCTTCACCACCAGTGGACGGTGGAGGTGTGCACCACGACTAAATATATATTTTTTTATTGATGATTATTATTGTAATTGTTATTGGTGATGATAGCGATGATCATAGTAATGATGATAATTTAATGTTATTATAAATAATATTTTTTTAAGTATTAGTAGAACTAACAATTTTTTCTCCAAGATTATATTGTTATTACTATAATTATTATTGTATTGGTGAGATAATTTTTAATAATACAATAATTTTAAAAGTAGTCTGATTAATATTATTATAGGATTATTAGTATTGTTATTATAATTATTAATAATACTTCTTCTTTTAACATAGAAAATACACACACACACACACACACACACACACACACACACACACACACACACACACACACACAGCGTTGTCATTCCGTTCTGTTAACTGTCCTGTATTCACTGTTCTTGTCCTCTTTGTTTTGTTCTGTCAATGTCTTGTCTCTTGTCTCGCAAAGTTAAATGAGAATTTCAAAAAAGAAGAGACAGAATTAGTAGAACTTCTCCTGTTGCAGATGAAGTGAACTGGCTGGTGTATTTCCTGAGTGGAGCTTTGGGATTCACCATCAGCCTTTTGCTGGCTGTGTTACTGTACAAGATAAACAAGAGAAGATGCTGGAGATGTTCAGGTAACCACTCATCTCTAGCTTGTGTTCACTCAATTTGGCTTTTTAGCAAAATAATAATAATACGTTTTATTTCACGGAACCTTTCTAGATAAGGACACCTTAAAATATATGATAAGTAAATCCATGTATCGTGAATTAAAGTTAAACCAAGTGTTAAAAGTGGATTAGGAGACGCAAACATCTCAATTCAACACGTACAACACAAGACTAGTTAAGAAGTAAAACCAGGTTAAGAGGTAAAGGCACCTAACAGGACATATGTGAACACAAGAGTGACTAAGTCTTTGTCTTTGTATGTGTTTCATAACCAGAGTCTCGTACACAACCATCATCTCCCTCCACAACAAATGCAGAGGTAAATACAATCTTTTTAAGTGTGAAATTTACATTTGACAATACATTTTTTTTTTTATCAGGAGCCATCTTGATGTACTTATATGTTGTTTCTAGGGCAACCAACATGCAGATGACCTCCATTACGCTGCAGTAAATGTGAACGTGGCCAGCAGACCAAGACGACAGAGGGACAACACAAACGATCAATGTTTGTACTCAAGTGTTAAACTGTAGAATTGTGTTTTTTAGAACGGTCTATGTTTGAGATGTGGGATTTCTCAGTCTTTCTTTAGAGGTGGAGCACGATTCTTGTCTGTAATGCTTTTTTATCCTTTTTCCAAATATAAATGTGGCTTTTTTTGTGTGATTAAAGATAAAAAACAATTCATGATGTAATTACACTTTTAAGGTTAGACAATGTGTGTCGGGGGGCAATGTTTGGACAGTTGCTTTTGGTCTTTGATGGAATGACACTTTGACGATGACATATGGAAAACGATGATTAAACTTCATGTAATGAAAGTCGAATGAAGGGTATTACTCATATAGAAGGGACCTAAATATGTTTACACCCTCACATCATGGGAACAAAACATGAGTCCAGATAATGTAAATCATTCAATTTCGTATGTTTTAAGCTTTGGTTTAGGTCAGGGTAAAGGTTGGAGTTATAGACAAGTCACTGTAACGTCCTCTGAAGTCATGAAGACATGTTGCAGAACACATCCAACACTTCAACATTGAATTCTACATTTTTAGTAGTAGTAGTAGTCCTCTCTTTTTGTTTTGTATTTTATTTAGATACTGGTCTATAGACACGAGGGGAAGTATCTGGATTTGACGGCCCATTGCATGGTTGGTCCAGATCTTCCCATATTTTCTGTTTATTTTTTGTCAGGCCTCCACACTCTCTCATATTAATTTAACACTTGTTTATACTTTGGTTTTGTGAATAAATTCTTTGTTTAATCTGGCCTGTCGTCCTCTTTATTATGTTGCGGCCACTGGACTGAACCAAATGTAAATTTATGTTTTTGTGGCCGTAATATTTGTATACTTAGGTCTCCCGCTTCATGCTCTTAACTTTCACTCACTCACACACTCACACACACTCACACTTCTTTACTTTCATGACTCGTCCCTATAATAAGTGCTGGGACAGCAAAGTATGATATTAATTCATTGATATAGGTTTCGCTGTTTCCTGGAAGCATCATCTATGATCCCATGTGGTCTAGCAGCTAGCGTTCCAGGTTTTAGCCTCCACCACATATTCATAACCTACAACAAACGGATGCCAGAAATTACTAACCCTATATCCTTGAAGATAATTATGTTTTTAAAGATCTGATTGGCCGTGTGGATTCACTGCTACATGTGAACTGGCTCCAGTGTAGGCCATGCAGGTACAACAGTGGTCAGAGGTGTCAGTAGGTCATGATATTAAAAATGTCCCCTCCTTTGTTTCCTTTTTGTTTCACTGCTTGTCTCCTTTTGCCTGTGTATTATATTTACAAATGTGCTTATATTGTGTATAATTGAGTTTTTTAATGGGAATAAGTTTCATTGTTTTGCTATATTTGCAAACTCTTGAAATAAAAACGAAAACTGTGCGATGTTTCCCTCGAATCGATCATATCAACTTTTCCATGAGCTGATTAAGTCGTGTCAGGGCTCCATGTTTGCAGGATTCAGAAAAAAGAGCAAATGGACAAAGCAGGTATATGTGTGAATTAAAAAACAGAAGTAGACTTACTGTGTAAGCATATGGAGCCAAATCCAGGCCAAAAGGTTTGATCATTTGAAAAGAAAAAAGTGAAAGTGAAAGTTCAAGTTTTGATCTTGAACTTTGAAATATACAACAATGTACTCAAAAGTTTTTCTGGGTTAAATATAATTTTGATTGACTTTTAACTTGTAACCTTGTAACTGTGCTTTGAAAGGTGCTATATGAATAATTGAATACAATTGTAGTAGTAGTAGTATTATGTACTCTAACTGCTTCACATGTCTGTCCCCCTGTGACTCTTTTTAAAGAACAAAGATTCAGATCAAATGTGGCAGTGATCATGTGATCAGTGTTGCCCTGCTGGCCAATCAACACAAGTCTTTACTCTGAAGAGAGGAGAAAGTGTCGGGCTGTTTGTCATTCAACACGACGATTTCAACATGATGACATCTCCCAAGTTCGTTCTCTACCTGACATGTTTCTTCTTGGGGAAAATGGGTGAGTTGTGTGTTTTTTAAATATTCACTCAGTCCTGAGGCTGATTACGATTTAATTTCTGTCACATAACATTAACAGTTATTTTGCTTTTCTCCTTTTTCTCTTCAGTTCAGATGCATCATTTTATCTTGTCTCATCAAGACAGTGGATTTATATCAGCTGATGTTGGAGACAACTTGACTTTCCAGTGTTTCTATGAGGGGGATGACAATAGGATGTATTGGTACAAACAAACACCAGGACAGAAACCTCGAATTATCTCAATGATGTACAAATTCTCTAAGGATTTTCCGTTATTGAATGAATTCAAGGACAATCGACGCTTCACTGTGGAAACTATTCATAATGTGACTCGCCTAAATATCTCAGATCTGCAGCTTTCAGACTCAGCTACTTACTACTGTTCAAAGAGTCGTTCATTTGTGTTTGAGTTCATGGAGGGCGTCACTGTCAGTGTGAAAGGTTCAGGGTCTAACATCCAGGCTCTGGTGCATCAGTCTGAGAGCATCCAGCCAGGAGGCTCTGTGACTCTCAGCTGTACAGTTCACACTGGGACCTGTGATGGAGAACACAGTGTTTACTGGTTCAAGAACTCTGAAGAACCTCAGCCAGGACTCATTTACACCCACGGAGACAGGAACGATCAGTGCAAGAGGAAACCTGACACACAGACAAACACCTGTTTCTACAACTTGTCAATGGAGAGACGGAACCGTTCTCATGCTGGGACCTACTACTGTGCTGTCGCTGCATGTGGAAACATTGTGTTTGGAGACGGGACCAAGCTGGAGTTTGACGGTGAGTCACTACCAGAGACTCATTTAATGAATAGTGACAGTTACGTAGAAAGAGACGGGACCAAACATTTGGTAAAATACTGTTGAACAACAAAATGAAACAGTAACCCAGTTGGTCCTGTCTGAATGTCCCCACTGACGGTGACCCAATAAGGCTTCACCACGACTAAATATATATTTTTTATTGATGATTATTATTGTAATTATTATTAGTGATGATAGCGATGATCATAGTAATGATTATAATTTACTGTTATTATAAATAATAATTTATTAAGTATTAGTACAACTTTTTTTCTTAATTTTTTCTCCCAGATTATATTATTATTACTATAATTTTTATTGGAATGGTGAGATTATTTTTAATAATACGATTATTTTAATAGTGGTCCGATTATTATTATTAAAAGATTAGTATTTTTATTATAATTATTAATAATATTTTTTCTTTTCATATAGAACACACACACACACACACACACACACACACAGCGTTGTCATTCCGTTCTGTTAACTGTCCTGTATTCACTGTTCTTGTCCTCTTTGTTTTGTTCTGTCAATGTTTTGTCTCTTGTCTCGCAAAGTTACATGAAAATTGCAAAAAAGAAGAGACAGAATTAGTAGAACTTCTCCTGTTGCAGGTGAAGTGAACTGGCTGGTGTATTTCCTGAGTGGAGCTTTGGGATTCACCATCAGCCTTTTGCTGGCTGTGTTACTGTACAAGATAAACAAGAGAAGATGCTGGAGATGTTCAGGTAACCACTCATCTCTAGCTTGTGTTCACTCAATTTGGCTTTTTAGCAAAATAATAATAATACGTTATATTTCACTGACCCTTTCTAGATAAGGAGACCTTAAAATATATGATAAGTAAATCCATGATTCATGAATTAAAGTTAAACCAAGTGTTAAAAATAAATTAGGAGACGCAAACACCTCAATTCAACACAAGACTAGTCAAGAAGTAAAACCAGGTTAAGAGGTAAAGGCACCTAACAGGACATATGTGAACACAAGAGTGACTAAGTCTTTGTCTTTGTATGTGTTTCATAACCAGAGTCTCGTACACAACCATCATCTCCCTCCACAACAAATGCAGAGGTAAATACAATCTTTTTAAGAGTGAAATTTACATTTGACAATAAATACGTTTATTTTATAAGGAGCCATCTTGATCTACTTATATGTTGTTTCTAGGGCAACCAACATGCAGATGACCTCCATTACGCTGCGTTAAATGTGAACGTGGCCAGCAGATCAAGACGACAGAGGGACAACACAAACGATCAATGTTTGTACTCAAGTGTTAAACTGTAGAATTGTGTTTTTTAGAACGGTCTATGTTTGAGATGAGGGATTTCTCAGTCTTTCTTTAGAGGTGGAGCATGATTCTTGTCTGTAATGCTTATTTATTCGTTTTCCAAATATAAATGTGGCTTTTTTTGTGATTAAAGATAAAAAACAACTCATGATGTAATTACACTTTTATGGTTAGACAATGTGTGTGTGTGTGGGGGGGGGGGGGGGGGGGGGGGGGTCTTTGATGGAATGACACTTTGACGATGACATATGGAAAACAATGATTAAACTTCATGTAATGAAAGTTTGTGTCCCAGTCTGGGTGTGTGTGTGCAGCGGGTGACGGCTGCGTCTCTGATCTGCTGTGTGTTCACATAGGGAGTGTGTCTACTGAGGAGCTGCTACGTGAGGTTATGACTTCTGTATTTCCTTGAATAAAAGAAGGTTTGTTCTCAACTAACTGCCAGGACTCTACGATATGAAGCTGTGCATCTTCCGGTCCTACAATAATAACAATAAAAACCTGGTTTAAACAAGTGAATGGATTCAGTGGACAGAAACGCTACAGTGCTTTTTACTTTGAAACAGGTACAGGAAGTGTTGCAAATATATATATTTGTGACATATTCAACAGACATTGAAACAGCACGCAGCATGTGGAGGAAATAGGCAAAACCCCAAGCGCTGCTCATCTGGGCCGCGTGGCCGCCCTGACCTGGGAGACAAAATGAAAAGTCACAACGTTCTGTCACGTTTCCTCCAAGAGAGGCGAGAGGAGGTTTAGAATGTGGACACAAGTATCAAAGGCATCTTTTCCAAATGAAGGGTATTACTCATATCAGGTTCAAGGCTCTGGCTACATTGGTAGATGGTTTGAACAGATGATACATTCTTCTTTACTTTCATGACTCGTCCCTATAATAAGTGCTGGGACAGCAAAGTATGATATTAATTCATTGATATAGGTTTCGCTGTTTCCTGGAAGCATCATCTATGATCCCATGTGGTCTAGCAGCTAGCGTTCCAGGTTTTAGCCTCCACCACATATCCATAACCTACATCAAACGGATGCCAGAAATTACTAACCCTGTATCCTTGAAGATAATTATGTTTTTAAAGATCTGATTGGCCGTGTGGATTCACTGCTACATGTGAACTGGCTCCAGTGTAGGCCATGCAGGTACAACAGTGGTCAGAGGTGTCAGTAGGTCATGATATCAAAAATATCCCCCTCTTTGTTTCCTTTTTCCTGTGTATTATATTTACATATGTGCTTATATTGTGTATAATTGAGTTTTTTAATGGGAATAAGTTACATTGTTTTGCTATATTTGCAAATTCTTGAAATAAAAACTAAAACTGTCTGATGTTTCCCTCGTATCGATAATGCCAACTTTTCCATGAGCTGATTTGTGCTTATCCACGTTCACACTAACAAACACAACCCAGCGCTACTTAATCGTACATTGCAGAAAATGACCTACGGGAAAACATTGTCCATGCCACAGATTGAGAGTGGTAATAAAGTGCTGGTGTTTGTTTACTCAGTACTGCACCATGACTCAATCTCAATGAAGTGATGGACACATTTAAATTTACTTCATTACTTTTGTTCCAACTCAGTAAATAGAGTCACCCCACATCCAGTTCACTGCATCTTGAATAAGACTTTTGTTGTTGTCTTTTGTCACAAACTAGAATCTCAAGCAGCTGCAGCAGCTCTGAATATGGAGGTAAGTGGTAGTGTTGCAATACTTAAGAAGCTGGTTTGAATTTCACATGTATGACACAAGTTTACATTTTTTTTAAATCTACATTAGAGGATTGATCATGGCTCATAACATCAACTAACGGTGTTTCAAACATCTTGGAACCTGTAGGACCATTTCTTATGTAGAGTAAACCATTTGGGACGTCCTGACCTTTTCATATATATTTACAACGCGAAATTTCTGTTGCAAAGGTGTGTGTGCTGCTATGGGAGTTGTCCTCCATAGACAATATAGATAACTTTCCTTTGTGTCTTAGCCCCACCTCCCAGCACCACATTCTACGGTTGTTTTTCGAATTTCCAGGGACTTTGGGGTGAAGATAGACTTTAATAATTCTGTTCTCAACACTTGTCTACATAAGTTATCTTTAGACACACGTCCTCCTAATATGACAAATTACTCTTTTATGTTTTATTGGCAGAGTCATCAAGATGCAGACAACCCACATTATGCTGCTTTAATGGAGCACAGGTTCAGCAGAGCAAGAAGACAAACAGACGGTGACGGGAGTGAATGCGTGTACACCAGTGTAAAGCAGTAGAGCTGAACATCTTACACTTCCATACATGCTGAATGTAAAGCTTCTCTATGCAAAACAAATTAAAGATTTTTAAAAATCCGAATTGATTTGATGTTGTCAGTTGCCATATTTTCCACTCCCACTAAATATAGAATATACTTCTTGAACTTAACCCCAAGTTGTTTAACAATTTCGTACCTGACATGTGAGGATCTGTATTTAGCCTCCGTGTGGTCAAAAGACCGTCTGCTCTCTTTGTATGAGCACTTTCAAACAGGAAGTCTCTGCAGTGTCTTCACTACACCCCAGCAGACTACTTCAAGTGAACAGCAATGAAATGAACAGAAGTTGACAGAAGAGAATCACCAATACTCATCAAGCAGTGTCACAAAACAGGGATTAAAAGTGTGAAATAAACTTACACAGATACACATACACAAATAAAATGTTAAAACATTACTCATGAAATCATATTTATTCTTCTATAAACCACATGGTAGCCATGATCCAGTATGTTTGACTTGATAGGGGCAGATGAAGCAATATAACAAGTTACCCACAGCCCACAGCATTAAAAATTACATTTTCTGATGTAATACACAAAACACTGCCCTCATATTGGCTTACAGCTTTTAGTTTTCAAGTCACACGTCATTATAAACTATGAATGTGTGTCATCTACAAGTCACTGAAAGCGTCAAGAGCAGTTGCTGTGACTCTTATGTTAAAATTGTTACCTCCACTAAGGAGGTTATGTTTTCACCCCTGTCTTGGCTGGTTGGCTGCTTGGGAGAAGGACAGGGCGTGGGCCAAGAAACAACCCATTCAATTGAGGTGTAGATCTGGACAAAAGGGGCTGATCCAGGATCTTTTCATCACTTCTCTTCATTGCCTAAATTGTAGAGTAGTAGTGAATTTTTTAATGTGGTCCCTGTTGTAACCTGAGGTCCACAGCAAAGGCCCTAATAACCATTCCACATTCCCGGCTGGAGCACCAAAGGGGACAAGGTCTTTTCTGTTAGAGCCCCCCCTCTTTGTCAGACAGATCTCCATAGGAAGATTGTTCCAAACTCCTTATCCTCTTTAGAGATACATTTTATAGATGTGCTGTCTTAGTCCTTGGGGTCTGACTTCACCTGTAACTTTCATTAATATATTTTAATCTCTGTCCGATCTTACCTGCTGTTTGTTATTTATTCATGTTCGACTATATATTATTTTTCACAATTTTTTCTAATCTGTATTATTTATATACTTGTGCTCTTATGTTTATTTTAATTGTTTTCCATTGTTTTCCCTTAATTCTTCACCTTTAACTTGTAACCTTGTAACTGTGTTTTGAAAGGTGCTGTATGAATAACTGAATACAATTGTAGTAGTAGTAGTATTATGTACTCTAACTGCTTCAGATGTCTGTCACCCTGTGACTCTTTTTAAAGAACAAAGATTCAGATCAAAGGTAGCAGTGATCATGTGATCAGTGTTGCCCTGCTGGCCAATCAACACAAGTCTTTACTCTGAAGAGAGGAGAAAGTGTCGGGCTGTTTGTCATTCAACACGACGATTTCAACATGATGACATCTCCCAAGTTCATTCTCTACCTGACATGTTTCTTCTTGGGGAAAATGGGTGAGTTGTGTGTTTTTTAAATATTCACTCAGTCCTGATGCTGATTACGATTTCATTTCTGTCACATAACATTAACTGTTATTTAGCTTTTCTCCTTTTTCTCTTCAGTTCAGATGCATCATGTTGTCTTGTCTCATCAAGTCAGTGGATTTATATCAGCTGATGTTGGAGACAACTTGACTTTGCAGTGTTCATATGAGGAGAGGGACAATAGGATGTATTGGTACAAACAAACACCAGGACAGAAACCTCGAATTATCTCAAAGATCTACAGATCCCTTAAAAGTCTTTCGTTAGAGAATGAATTCAAGGACAATCAACGCTTCACTGTGGAAACTAATGATGTTGTGAGTTACCTAAATATCTCAGATCTGCAGCTTTCAGACTCAGCTACTTACTACTGTTCAAAGAGAGAGATATATGTGTTTGAGTTTATGGAGAGCATCACTGTCAGTGTGAAAGGTTCAGGGTCTAACATCCAGGCTCTGGTGCATCATTCTGAGAGCATCCAGCCAGGAGGCTCTGTGACTCTCAGCTGTACAGTTCACACTGGGACCTGTGATGGAGAACACAGTGTTTACTGGTTCAAGAACTCTGAAGAACCTCAGCCAGGACTCATTTACACCCACGGAGACAGGAACGATCAGTGTGAGAGGAAACCCGACACACAGACACACAGCTGTGTCTACAACTTGTCAATGGAGAGACTGAACCGTTCTCATGCTGGGACCTACTACTGTGCTGTCTCTGCATGTGGACACATTGTGTTTGGAGACGGGACCAAGCTGGAGTTTGATGGTGAGTCACTACCAGAGACTCATTTAATGAATAGTGACAGTTACGTAGAAAGAGACGGGACCAAACATTTGGTAAAATACTGTTTAACAACAAAATGAAACAGTAACCCAGTTGGTCCTGTTTGAATGTCCCCACTGACGGTGACCCAATAAGGCTTCACCACCAGTGGACGGTGGAGGTGTGCACCACGACTAAATATATATTTTTTTATTGATGATTATTATTGTAATTGTTATTGGTGATGATAGCGATGATCATAGTAATGATGATAATTTAATGTTATTATAAATAATATTTTTTTAAGTATTAGTAGAACTAACAATTTTTTCTCCAAGATTATATTGTTATTACTATAATTATTATTGTATTGGTGAGATAATTTTTAATAATACAATAATTTTAAAAGTAGTCTGATTAATATTATTATAGGATTATTAGTATTGTTATTATAGTTATTAATAATACTTTTTCTTTTAACATAGAAAATACACACACACACACACACACACACACACACACACACACACACACACACAGCGTTGTCATTCCGTTCTGTTAACTGTCCTGTATTCACTGTTCTTGTCCTCTTTGTTTTGTTCTGTCAATGTCTTGTCTCTTGTCTTGCAAAGTTAAATGAAAATCGCAAAAAAGAAGAGACAGAATTAGTAGAACTTCTCCTGTTGCAGATGAAGTGAACTGGCTGGTGTATTTCCTGAGTGGAGCTTTGGGATTCACCATCAGCCTTTTGCTGGCTGTGTTACTGTACAAGATAAACAAGAGAAGATGCTGGAGATGTTCAGGTAACCACTCATCTCTAGCTTGTGTTCACTCAATTTGGCTTTTTAGCAAAATAATAATAATACGTTATATTTCACTGACCTTTTCTACATAAGGACACCTTAAAATATATGATAAGTAAATCCATGAATCATGAATTAAAGTTAAACCAAGTGTTAAAAGTGGATTAGGAGACGCAAACATCTCAATTCAACACGTACAACACAAGACTAGTTAAGAAGTAAAACCAGGTTAAGAGGTAAAGGCACCTAACAGGACATATGTGAACACAAGAGTGACTAAGTCTTTGTCTTTGCATGTGTTTCATAACCAGAGTCTCGTACACAACCATCATCTCCCTCCACAACAAATGCAGAGGTAAATACAATCTTTTTAAGTGTGAAATTTACATTTGACAATAAATACGTTTTTTTTTATCAGGAGCCATCTTGATGTACTTATATGTTGTTTCTAGGGCAACCAACATGCAGATGACCTCCATTACGCTGCGTTAAATGTGAACGTGTCCAGCAGATCAAGACGACAGAGGGACAACACAAACGATCAATGTTTGTACTCAAGTGTTAAACTGTAGAATTGTGTTTTTTAGAACGGTCTATGTTTGAGATGAGGGATTTCTCAGTCTTTCTTTAGAGGTGGAGCACTGATTCTTGTCTGTAATGCTTATTTATTCCGTTTTCCAAATATAAATGTGGCTTTTTTTGTGATTAAAGATAAAAAACAACTAATGATGTAATTACACTTTTATGGTTAGACAATGTGTGTGTGTGTGGGGGGGTGGGGGGGTGGGGGTCTTTGATGGAATGACACTTTGACGATGACATATGGAAAACAATGATTAAACTTCATGTAATGAAAGTTTGTGTCCCAGTCTGGGTGTGTGTGCAGCGGGTGACGGCTGCGTCTCTGATCTGCTGTGTGTTCACATAGGGAGTGTGTCTACTGAGGAGCTGCTACGTGAGGTTATGACTTCTGTATTTCCTTGAATAAAAGAAGGTTTGTTCTCAACTAACTGCCAGGACTCTACGATATGAAGCTGTGCATCTTCCGGTCCTACAATAATAACAATAAAAACCTGGTTTAAACAAGTGAATGGATTCAGTGGACAGAAACGCTACAGTGCTTTTTACTTTGAAACAGGTACAGGAAGTGTTGAAAATATTTATATTTGTGACATATTCAACAGACATTGAAACAGCGCGCAGCATGTGGAGGAAATAGGCGAAACCCCAAGCGCTGCTCATCTGGGCCGCGTGGCCGCCCTGACCTGGGAGACAAAATGAAAAGTCACAACGTTCTGTCACGTTTCCTCCAAGAGAGGCGAGAGGAGGTTTAGCACATGGACACAAACCCCTGCAGAGTTGAGACCCCATTTAAAACTTGCCTGTCAATACTTACAATTTAGTTTGTTGCCTCCATTAATTAAGTATCGAGAGCAACTTTTCCGAATGAAGGGTATTACTCATATAGCAGGTACCTAAATATGTTTACACCCTCACATCAGGGGAACAAAACTTGAGTCCAGATAATGTAAATCATTAAATTTCGTATGTTTTAAGCTTCGGTTTAGGTCAGGGTAAAGGTTGGAGTTATAGACAAGTCACTGTAATGTCCTCTGAAGTCAGGAAGACATGTTGCAGAACACATCCAACACTTCAATATTGCATTTTACATTTTTAGTAGTAGTAGTAGTAGTAGTCCTCTCTTTTAGTTTTTTTCTATTTTATTTAGATACTGATTCTATAGACAGGAGGGGAAGTATCTGGATTTGACGGCCCTTTGCATTGTTGGTCCAGATCTTCCCATGTTATTTCTTTTTTTTGTCAGGCCTCTACACTCTCTCATATTAATTTAAAACTTGTTTATACTTTGGTTTTGTGAATAAATTCTTTGTTTAATCCTGACTCTGGCATGTCGTCTTCTTTAATATGTTCCCAAAAGGGAAGACATCGAAGCATATGTAGCGTGGTGGGAAAGCGGGGATAGTGAGAGGTTGCCACAACGCCACCTGGGGAATTTCACCTCCAGGAAATAACTCAAATATTGTAAGTGCAACAGCACAGGTTCGTTTAAATCACGGGGCAAGAGACGTGTTTAACTAGTAAAAAAGAACTTTAATGTAACTCAAATAAATGCATAAACCATCAAGCAAAATGAAACAAACAAACAGAACACAAATTAACATGCAATAAAACACATTTGACATGAGCAACACAGGGACAGGGCTGGGACTTACCATGGCGACCTTTTGGTTTAACTAATGCACCTGCTGTTTTTCAGGCCCTGATAAATGATGTTCTGCGCAACATGCTGAACAGATTTGTGTTTGTTTACCTTGATGACATTTTAATGTCCAGCATGTAAAACTAGTGTTACAAAGACTGTTAGAGAACAGACTTTATGCTAAAGCAGAAAAGTGTGAATATCATGTCTCCTCTGTCAGTTTTCTGGGTTTTATAGTGGAGGGCTGGAGGGCTCCACTCAGCCATTTGTGGTATGGTCTGACCATAAGAACTTGTCCTACCTCCGTTCCGCTCACAGGCTCAACTCACGCCAGACTCGGTGGGCTCTGTTCCTGGGTCGGTTCAATTTCACCCTCACCTACAGGCCAGGCTCCAGGAACATCAAGCCAGGCGCCCTTTCACATCAGCTTACCCCTCCAGATGAGGATTCGTCGGAGGAAACCATCCTGCCATCTTCGTGTGTGGTGGGAGCAGCTTGGTGGGAGATTGAGGGAGTGGCCAGGAGGCCTTGCTGCTCGCCTACGTTGAGTCTTCTGTGCAATGAGCTTTTTCCATGTGCTCAGCACAACTGTCACCTTTGGGGTTCCACCAGCCAGCCTGCTCTCTGCCTCCACGGCCTGCTTTTTGTTGCTACCTTTTTTTGAGCAATAAACACCTTTATTTATCATCACCTGTATTTCAGTCTCTGCTTTGGGGTCCAAGGTAAATCAGGACATAGCAAATGTCCCCTCCTTTGTTTCCTTTTTGTTTCACTGCTTGCCTCCTTTTGCCTGTGTATTATATTTACATATGTGCATATATTGTGTATAATTTAGTTTTTTAATGGGAATAAGTTGCATTGTTTGATATATTTTCAAACTCTTGAAATAAAAACTAAAACTGTGTGATGTTTCCCTCGTATTGATCATAACAACTTTTCCATATGCTGATTAAGTCGTGTCAGAGTTTCACGTGTACGGTTTCGTACTAGAACTGGGACCCAATAGCACAGCTGCAGACAGAGTTCAGTTTTCAAAAATAAGTGGTCATTATTACCAGGCAGGGATCGGTACACAGGGAGTCAAAATCATCAGACAAAGGTATGTGAAACGTCAGGCAAAAACCAGGTCAAACAATCCAGGCAAACGTGGTCGAGAAAACATGAGACGAGACAAGACTTAGTGAGATCGCTTGAACGCTGCGTGCACTACGAGACGAACTGGCCCTGGACAAGGGGAAGACACAGACCTTATATACACACAGACAACAGCTAAACTACACACAGGTGAAACACATTAGGGAGGGAAAGCTAATATGTGAGACACGGGGGGGGGGGGGGGGGGGGGGGGGGGGGGTTGTGGAAGTGAAACTGGCTAGTGTTTTAAAATAAAACAGGAAAAGTCATAGAACATGCAACAGGAAATGGTGTTTGTGTGTGTGAGTGTAACCATCACACCATGTTTGCAGGATGCAGAAAATAGACCAAATGGGCAAAGTAGGTATATGTGTGAATTAAAAAAAAAGAAGTAGACTTACTGTGTAAGCATATGGAGCCAAATCCAGGCCAAAAGGTTTGATCATTTGAAAAAAAAATTGAAACTGAAAGTTCAAGTTTTGATCTTGAACTTTGAAAAATACAACATTGCCTTCAAAAGTTTTTCTGGGTTAAATATAATTTTGATTGACTTTTAACTTGTAACCTTGTAACTGTGCTTTGAAAGGTGCTATATGAAAAATTGAATACAATTGTAGTAGTAGTAGTATTATGTACTCTAACTGCTTCAGATGTCTCTCACCCTGTGACTCTTTTTAAAGAACAAAGATTCAGATCAAAGGTAGCAGTGATCATGTGATCAGTGTTGCCCTGCTGGCCAATCAACACAAGTCTTTTCTCTGAAGAGAGGAGAAAGTGTCGGGCTGTTTGTCATTCAACACGACGATTTCAACATGATGACATCTCCCAAGTTCGTTCTCTACCTGACATGTTTCTTCTTGGGGAAAATGGGTGAGTTGTGTGTTTTTTAAATATTCACTCAGTCCTGATGCTGATTACGATTTAATTTCTGTCACATAACATTAACAGTTATTTTGCTTTTCTCCTTTTTCTCTGCAGTTCAGATGCATCATGTTGTCTTGTCTCATCAAGGCAGCGTATTTAAATCAGTTAATGTTGGAGACAACTTGACTTTGCAGTGTTCCTATGAAGAGAGGGACGATAAGATGTATTGGTACAAACAAACACCAGGACAGAAACCTCGAATTATATCAATGATGAACAGAGCCACTAAAAGTCTTTCATTAGTAAATGAATTTCAGGACAATCAACGCTTCACTCTGGAAACTAATGATGTTGTGAATCAACTAAATATCTCAGATCTGCAGCTTTCAGACTCAGCTACTTACTACTGTTCAAAGGGTAATATATATGTGTTTGAGTTTACGGAGGGCGTCACTGTCAGTGTGAAAGGTTCAGGGTCTAACATCCAGGCTCAGGTGCATCAGTCTGAGAGCATCCAGCCAGGAGGCTCTGTGACTCTCAGCTGTACAGTTCACACTGGGACCTGTGATGGAGAACACAGTGTTTACTGGGTCAAGAACTCTGAAGAACCTCAGCCAGGACTCATTTACACCCACGGAGACAGGAACGATCAGTGTGAGAGGAAACCCGACACACAGACACACACCTGTGTCTACAACTTGTCAATGGAGAGACTGAACCGTTCTCATGCTGGGACCTACTACTGTGCTGTCGCTGCATGTGGACACATTGTGTTTGGAGACGGGACCAAGCTGGAGTTTGACGGTGAGTCACTACCAGAGACTCATTTAATGAATAGTGACAGTTACGTAGAAAGAGACGGGACCAAACATTTGGTAAAATACTGTTGAACAACAAAATGAAACAGTAACCCAGTTGGTCCTGTCTGAATGTCCCCACTGACGGTGACCCAATAAGGCTTCACCACCAGTGGACGGTGGAGGTGTGCACCACGACTAAATATATATTTTTTATTGATGATTATTATTGTAATTATTATTTGTGATGATAGCGATGATCATAGTAATGATTATAATTTACTGTTATTATAAATAATAATTTATTAAGTATTAGTACAACTTTTTTTCTTAATTTTTTCTCCCAGATTATATTATTATAACTATAATTTTTATTGGAATGGTGAGATTATTTTTAATAATACGATTATTTGAATAGTGGTCCGATTATTATTATTAAAAGATTAGTATTTTTATTATAATTATTAATAATATTTTTTCTTTTCATATAGAACACACACACACACACACACACACACACACACAGCGTTGTCATTCCGTTCTGTTAACTGTCCTGTATTCACTGTTCTTGTCCTCTTTGTTTTGTTCTGTCAATGTCTTGTCTCTTGTCTTGCAAAGTTAAATGAAAATTTTAAAGACAGAATTAGTAGAACTTCTCCTGTTGCAGGTGAAGTGAACTGGCTGGTGTATTTCCTGAGTGGAGCTTTGGGATTCACCATCAGCCTTTTGCTGGCTGTGTTACTGTACAAGATAAACAAGAGAAGATGCTGGAGATGTTCAGGTAACCACTCATCTCTAGCTTGTGTTCACTCAATTTGGCTTTTTAGCAAAATAATAATAATACGTTTTATTTCACTGACCCTTTCTAGATAAGGACACCTTAAAATATATGATAAGTAAATCCATGATTCATGAATTAAAGTTAAACCAAGTGTTAAAAATAGATTAGGAGACGCAAACACCTCAATTCAACACGTACAACACAAGACTAGTTAAGAAGTAAAACCAGGTTAAGAGGTAAAGGCACCTAACAGGACATATGTGAACACAAGAGTGACTAAGTCTTTGTCTTTGTATGTGTTTCATAACCAGAGTCTCGTACACAACCATCATCTCCCTCCACAACAAATGCAGAGGTAAATACAATCTTTTTAAGTGTGAAATTTACATTTGACAATAAATACGTTTATTTTATAAGGAGCCATCTTGATGTACTTATATGTTGTTTCTAGGGCAACCAACATGCAGATGACCTCCATTACGCTGCAGTAAATGTGAACGTGGCCAGCAGATCAAGACGACAGAGGGACAACACAAACGATCAATGTTTGTACTCAAGTGTTAAACTGTAGAATTGTGTTTTTTAGAACGGTCTATGTTTGAGATGTGGGATTTCTCAGTCTTTCTTTAGAGGTGGAGCATGATTCTTGTCTGTAATGCTTTTTTATTCGTTTTCCAACTATAAATGTGGCTTTTTTTGTGATTAAAGATAAAAAACAACTCATGATGTAATTACACTTTTATGGTTAGACAATGTGTGTGTGTGGGGGGGCATGTTTTGACAGTTGCTGTTGGTCTTTGATGGAATGACACTTTGACGATGACATATGGAAAACGATGATTAAACTTCATGTAATGAAAGTTTGTGTCCCAGTCTGGGTGTGTGTGCAGCGGGTGACGGCTGCGTCTCTGATCTGCTGTGTGTTCACATAGGGAGTGTGTCTACTGAGGAGCTGCTACGTGAGGTTATGACTTCTGTATTTCCTTGAATAAAAGAAGGTTTGTTCTCAACTAACTGCCAGGACTCTACGATATGAAGCTGTGCATCTTCCGGTCCTACAATAATAACAATAAAAACCTGGTTTAAACAAGTGAATGGATTCAGTGTACAGAAACGCTACAGTGCTTTTTACTTTGAAACAGGTACAGGAAGTGTGGCAAATATATATATTTGTGACATATTCAACAGACATTGAAACAGCACGCAGCATGTGGAGGAAATAGGCGAAACCCCAAGCGCTGCTCATCTGGGCCGCGTGGCCACCCTGACCTGGGAGACAAAATGAAAAGTCACAACGTTCTGTCACGTTTCCTCCAAGAGAGGCGAGAGGAGGTTTAGAATGTGGACACAAGTATCAAAGGCATCTTTTCCAAATGAAGGGTATTACTCATATCAGGTTCAAGGCTCTGGCTACATTGGTAGATGGTTTGAACAGATGATACATTCTTCTTTACTTTCATGACTCGTCCCTATAATAAGTGCTGGGACAGCAAAGTATGATATTAATTCATTGATATAGGTTTCGCTGTTTCCTGGAAGCATCATCTATGATCCCATGTGGTCTAGCAGCTAGCGTTCCAGGTTTTAGCCTCCACCACATATCCATAACCTACATCAAACGGATGCCAGAAATTACTAACCCTATATCCTTGAAGATAATTATGTTTTTAAAGATCTGATTGGCCGTGTGGATTCACTGCTACATGTGAACTGGCTCCAGTGTAGGCCATGCAGGTACAACAGTGGTCAGAGGTGTCAGTAGGTCATGATATCAAAAATATCCCCCTCTTTGTTTCCTTTTTGTTTCAATGCTTGTTTCCTTTTTCCTGTGTATTATATTTACATATGTGCTTATAGTGTATAATTGAGTTTTTTAATGGGAATAAGTTACATTGTTTTGCTATATTTGCAAATTCTTGAAATAAAAACTAAAACTGTCTGATGTTTCCCTCGTATCGATAATGCCAACTTTTCCATGAGCTGATTTGTGCTTATCCACGTTCACACTAACAAACACAACCCAGCGCTACTTAATCGTACATTGCAGAAAATGACCTACGGGAAAACATTGTCCATGCCACAGATTGAGAGTGGTAATAAAGTGCTGGTGTTTGTTTACTCAGTACTGCACCATGACTCAATCTCAATGAAGTGATGGACACATTTAAATTTACTTCATTACTTTTGTTCCAACTAAGTAAATAGAGTCACCCCACATCCAGTTCACTGCATCTTGAATAAGACTTTTGTTGTTGTCTTTTGTCACAAACTAGAATCTCAAGCAGCTGCAGCAGCTCTGAATATGGAGGTGAGTGGTAGTGTTGCACTACTTAAGAAGCTGGTTTGAATTTCACATGTATGACACAAGTTTACATTTTTTTTAAATCTACATCAGAGGATTGATCATGGCTCATAACACCAACTAACGGTGTTTCAAACATCTTGGAACCTGTAGGACCATTTCTTACGTAGAGTAAACCATTTGGGACGTCCTGACCTTTTCATATATATTTACACCGCGACATTTCTGTTGCAAAGGTGTGTGTGCTGCTATGGGAGTTGTCCTCCATAGACAATATAGATAACTTTCCTTTGTGTCTTAGCCCCACCTCCCAGCACCACATTCTACGGGTGTTTTTCGAATTTCCAGGGACTTTGGGGTGAAGATAGACTTAAATAATTCTGTTCTCAACACTTGTCTACATAAGTTATCTTTAGACACACGTCCTCCTAATATGACAAATTACTCTTTTATGTTTTATTGGCAGAGTCATCAAGATGCAGACAACCTACATTATGCTGCTTTAATGGAGCACAGGTTCAGCAGAGCAAGAAGACAAACAGACGGTGACGGGAGTGAATGCGTGTACACCAGTGTAAAGCAGTAGAGCTGAACATCTTACACTTCCATACATGCTGAATGTAAAGCTTCTCTATGCAAAACAAATTAAAGATTTTAAAAAAGCCGAAATGATTTGATGTTGTCAGTTGCCATATTTTCCACTCCCACTAAATATAGAATATACTTCTTGAACTTAAGCCCAAGTTGTTTAACAATTTCGTACCTGACATGTGAGGATCTGTATTTAGCCTCCGTGTGGTCAAAAGACCGTCTGCTCTCTTTGTATGAGCACTTTCAAACAGGAAGTCTCTGCAGTGTCTTCACTACACCCCAGCAGACTACTTCAAGTGAACAGCAATGAAATGAACAGAAGTTGACAAAAAACTAAATCACCAATGCTCTCATCAAGCAGTGTCACAAAACAGGGATTAAAAGTGTTAAATAAACTTACACAGATACACATACACAAATAAAATGTTAAAACATTACTCATGAAATCATATTTATTCTTCTATCAACCACATGGTAGCCATGATCCAGTATGTTTTACTTGATAGGGGCAGATGAAGCAATATAACAAGTTACCCACAGCCCACAGCATTAAAAATTACATTTTCTGATGTAATACACAAAACACTGCCCTCATATTTGCTTATATCTTTTTGTTTTCAAGTCACACGTCATTATAAACTATGAATGTGTGTCATCTACAAGTCACTGAAAGCTTCAAGAGCAGTTGCTGTGACTCATATGTTAAAATTGTTACCTCCACTAAGGAGGTTATGTTTTCACCCCTGTCTTGGCTGGTTGGCTGCTTGGGAGAAGGACAGGGCGTGGGCCAAGAAACAACCCATTCAATTGAGGGGCAGATCTGGACAAAAGGGGCTGATCCAGGATCTTTTCATCACTTCTCTTCATTGCCTAAATTGTAGAGTAGGAGTAAATTTTAGAATTTATTCCATGATTTTATTGTTGACTTCAGGCTTTTTGATACCATGTGGTCCCTGTTGTAACCTGAGGTCCACGGCAAAGGCCCTAATAACCATTCCACATTCCCGGCTGGAGCACCAAAGGGGACCAGGTCTTCTCTGTTAGAGCCCCCCCTCTTTGTCAGATGGATCTCCATAGGAAGATTGTTCCAAACTCCTTATCCTCTTTAGAGATACATTTTATACATGTGCTGTCTTAGTCCTTGGGGTCTGACTTCACCTGTAACTTTTATAAATATTTTCTAATCTCTCTCCGATCTTTCCAATTGTTTGTTATTTATTTACGTTTGACTATATATCATTTTACTCTATTTTTTCATCTGTAACATTTGTATTCTTATATTTGTGCTATTATGTTTTCTTTTAAATATTTTCTATTGTTTTCCCTTAATTCTTCACCTTTAACTTGTAACCTTGTAACTGTGCTTTGAAAGGTGCTATATGAATAACTGAATACAATTGTAGTAGTAGTAGTATTATGTACTCTAACTGCTTCAGATGTCTCTCATCCTGTGACTCTTTTTAAAGAACAAAGATTCAGATCAAAGGTAGCAGTGATCATGTGATCAGTGTTGCCCTGCTGGCCAATCAACACAAGTCTTTACTCTGAAGAGAGGAGAAAGTGTCGGGCTGTTTGTCATTCAACACGACGATTTCAACATGATGACATCTCCCAAGTTCGTTCTCTACCTGACATGTTTCTTCTTGGGGAAAATGGGTGAGTTGTGTGTTTTTTAAATATTCACTCAGTCCTGACGCTGATTACGATTTAATTTCTGTCACATAACATTAACAGTTATTTTGCTTTTCTCCTTTTTCTCTTCAGTTCAGATGCATCATTTTATCTTGTCTCATCAAGAAAGTGGATTTATATCTGCTGATGTTGGAGACAACTTGACTTTGCAGTGTTCATATGAGGAGAGGGAAGATAGGATGTATTGGTACAAACAAACACCAGGACAGAAACCTCGAATTATCTCAAGGACGTACGGATCCACTAAAAGTCTTCCGTTACTGAATGAATTCAAGGACAATCAACGCTTCACTGTGGAAACTAATGATGTTGTGAGTCAACTAAATATCTCAGATCTGCAGCTTTCAGACTCAGCTACTTACTACTGTTTAAAGGATAATTTCTATGTGTTTGAGTTTATGGAGGGCGTCACTGTCAGTGTGAAAGGTTCAGGGTCTAACATCCAGGCTCTGGTGCATCAGTCTGAGAGCATCCAGCCAGGAGGCTCTGTGACTCTCAGCTGTACAGTTCACACTGGGACCTGTGATGGAGAACACAGTGTTTACTGGTTCAAGAACTCTGAAGAACCTCAGCCAGGACTCATTTACACCCACGGAGACAGGAACGATCAGTGTGAGAGGAAACCCGACAATCAGACACACACCTGTGTCTATAACTTGTCAATGGAGAGACTGAACCGTTCTCATGCTGGGACCTACTACTGTGCTGTCGCTGCATGTGGACACATTGTGTTTGGAGACGGGACCAAGCTGGAGTTTGACGGTGAGTCACTACCAGAGACTCATTTAATGAATAGTGACAGTTACGTAGAAAGAGATGGGACCAAACATTTGGTAAAATACTGTATAACAACAAAAATGAAACAGTAACCCAGTTGGTCCTGTCTGAATGTCCCCACTGACGGTGACCCAATAAGGCTTCACCACCAGTGGATGATGGAGGTGTGCTCCACGACTAAATATATATTTTTTATTGATGATTATTATTGTCATTGTTATTGGTGATGATAGCGATGATCATAGTAATGATTATAATTTAGTGTTATTATAAATAATGATTCATTAAGTATTAGTAGAACTAACTATTTTTTCTCCAAGATTATATTGTTATTACAATAATTATTATTGTATTGGTGAGAATTTTTAACAATACGATTATTTTAAAAGTGGTCTGATTAATATTATTATAAGATTATTAGTATTGTTATAATTATTAATAATATTTTTCTTTTAATATAGAAAATACACACACACACACACACACACACACACAGCGTTGTCATTCCGTTCTGTTAACTGTCCTGTATTCACTGTTCTTGTCCTCTTTGTTTTGTTCTGTCAATGTCTTGTCTCTTGTCTTGCAAAGTTAAATGAAAATTTTAAAGACAGAATTAGTAGAACTTCTCCTGTTGCAGATGAAGTGAACTGGCTGGTGTATTTCCTGAGTGGAGCTTTGGGATTCACCATCAGCCTTTTGCTGGCTGTGTTACTGTACAAGATAAACAAGAGAAGATGCTGGAGATGTTCAGGTAACCACTCATCTCTAGCTTGTGTTCACTCAATTTGGCTTTTTAGCAAAATAATAATAATACGTTTTATTTCACGGAACCTTTCTAGATAAGGACACCTTAAAATATATGACAAATGAATCCATGATTCATGAATTTAAGTTAAACCAAGTGTTAAAAATAGATTAGGAGACGCAAACACCTCAATTCAACACGTACAACACAAGACTAGTTAAGAAGTAAAACCAGGTTAAGAGGTAAAGGCACCTAACAGGACATATGTGAACACAAGAGTGACTAAGTCTTTGTCTTTGTATGTGTTTCATAACCAGAGTCTCGTACACAACCATCATCTCCCTCCACAACAAATACAGAGGTAAATACAATCTTTTTAACTGTGGAATTTACATTCGACAATAAATACGTTTTTTTTATCGGGAGCCATCTTGATGTGTTTATTTTGTTGTTTCTAGGGCAACCAACATGCAGATGACCTCCATTACGCTGCGTTAAATGTGAACGTGGCCAGCAGACCAAGACGACAGAGGGACAACACAAACGATCAATGTTTGTACTCAAGTGTTAAACTGTAGAATTGTGTTTTTTAGAACGGTCTATGTTTGAGATGAGGGATTTCTCAGTCTTTCTTTAGAGGTGGAGCATGATTCTTGTCTGTAATGCTTTTTTATCCTTTTTCCAAATATAAATGTGGCTTTTTTGTGTGATTAATGATAAAAAACAACTCATGATGTAATCACACTTTTATGGTTAGACAATGTGTGTGTTTGTGTGGGGGGGGTTAATGTTTGAACAGTTGCTGTTGGTCTTTGATGGAATGACACTTTGACGATGACATATGGAAAACGATGATTAAACTTCATGTAATGAAAGTCGAATGAAGGGTATTACTCGTATGTTTTAAGCTTTGGTTTAGGTCAGGGTAAAGGTTGGAGTTATAGACAAGTCACTGTAACGTCCTCTGAAGTCATGGAGACATGTTGCAGAACACATCCAACACTTGAACATTCATTTTACATTTTTAGTAGTAGTAGTAGTCCTCTCTTTGTTTTGTAGTTTATTTAGATACTGGTCTATAGACACAAGGGGAGTATTTTGATTTGACGGCCCATTGCATGGTTGGTCCAGATCTTCCCATATTTTCTGTTTATTTTTTGTCAGGCCTCCACACTCTCTCATATTAATTTGTTTAAAATTTGGTTTTGTGAATAAATTCTTTGTTGAATCTGGCCTGTCGTCCTCTTTATTATTATTCATTATGCGGCCACTGGACTGAACCAAATTTAAATTTATGTTTTTGTGGCCGTAACATTTGTATACTTAGGTCTCCCGCTTGATGCTCTTAAGTTTCTCTCTCACACACACTCACACACACACACTCACACTCACACACACACACACACACAGCTTCTCACTCCCGCTCCGTTACACATGTTCACAGACACACACGTATAGTCGATTGTTGTCTTGTGTTTGTCATAGACATCTATCATTGGCTACATTGGTAGATGGTTTGAACAGATGATACATTCTTCTTTATTTTCATGACTCGTCCCTATAATAAGTGCTGGGACAGCAAAGTCTGAAATTAATTCATTGATATAGGTTTCGCTGTTTCCTGGAAGCATCATCTATGATCCCATGTGGTCTAGGAGTTAGCGTTCCAGGTTTTAGCCTCCAACACATTTCTGTTGGGACCTGTTTTTTTGTGAGACAACACTTCTGTATCACATGTTCAGTCAAAAGCCTGAAAGGTGCAGCTTCCAGCTCATCTCACCAAGGAAACCTCCTCGCCCTCCAAGCTCTACCAACGTCCTAGCAGCGATGCGATGTCCTGCAGGAAAACTTCAACCAGCAACTGAGCTACACAGCTCAACAGAATCACTAAGGCAGGAGCCACAACCAGCCAGAAGACTTCACAGAACTTCGAACTGCACAGCAACTCCCTTTTCCCCCTTTCTACGGACGGGTAACACAACTGGGCTTAATAATTATACTAGGCTAAGCAAGACTGTTTATTTGATTCTGTGTGATGTTTATAAGTTTGATTTGTGGTGTTGTGATATTTTGGGTACAAGTTATTGAGAAAGTAATGTTAGTCTGTTATGCTCTGCACAGTCTTTCGTTGCATCCAATCTAGTAACTTTGTCTAATTTGGCACAGACACATGCATATCCCTTCACCTCATTATCTCTACAGGTCGTAAACATTCCAATAGGTGGGGGAAGGGTGTTATCTTCAAAGTGGCCAGCAGCCATTTTGGGAGCACATAGGGGGGAAAAGGGTGTGATCTCTTTGGCCAGCCACCATCTTGAAAGCACGCTGACTCACACAGACACACACACATGTATACACACATACCTATCTTTGTTTAGCAATTAGACTGTTAGTAATTTGTGTTTTTAAACTTTATTATATTCATAATAAATGTTTTCCTTTCACAAATGTTTTTTTTATTAATGTTGCATAAGTGAATTTTGCTAACCTCTACACTGTCAAGAACTCCATATCCTTCAACTTAGCTAACTATCTATATGGTAATTTTGGTTATAGTTATTAATTTAATTGTTAATCAGAGTTCCAAATTTGTAGTTAGTACTTTTATGAGACTTATTCAATAAATTGGCTATCTTTTCCCTTCCTTTGAAGGGTGGTGCCCCGAGGTAACTTTCATCAATTAAAGTTATTATTTAATATTAATAATAAAATATTAATATTTAATATTTTATTTTGATAACCAAATTTATTGAATGCCGAAAGGCACACCATTTCATGGTATCACGTTTGATGCATTATGGCACAACATTTCCATAACCTACATCAAACGGATGCCAGAAATTATTAACCCTAAATCCTTTAAGATAATTATGTTTTTAAGGATCTGATTGGCCGTGTGGATTCACTGCTACATGTGAACTGGCTCCAGTGTAGGCCATGCAGGTACAACAGTGGTCAGAGGTGTCAGTAGGTCGTTTCCTTTTTGTTTCACTGCTTGTCTCCTTTTGCCTGTGTATTATATTTACATATGTGCTTATATTGTGTATAATTGAGTTTTTTTAATGGAAATAAAATACATTGTTTTGCTATGTATTTCAGGGTCTAACATCCAGGCTCTGGTGCATCAGTCTGAGAGCTTCCAGCCAGGAGGCTCTGTGACTCTCAGCTGTACAGTTCACACTGGGACCTGTGATGGAGAACACAGTGTTTACTGGATCAAGAACTCTGAAGAACCTCAGCCAGGACTCATTTACACCCACGGAGACAGGAACGATCAGTGCGAGAGGAAACCCGACACACAGACACACACCTGTGTCTACAACTTGTCAATGGAGAGACTGAACCGTTCTCATGCTGGGACCTACTACTGTGCTGTCGCTGCATGTGGACACATTGTGTTTGGAGACGGGACCAAGCTGGAGTTTCATGGTGAGTCTCACGTGATGAATAGTGATCATTACTCCTTAGGTTAAAAGTGTGTGACGTCTCCTGTCCTCTGGCTCTCTGCAGATGAGGTGGACTGGCTGGTGGTTTTCTTGAGTGCGACCTCGGCAATCACCACCCTGCTGGAGTGTTTTACTGGCTTTCTCAATATGCATGATGAGGGTTACAGGTAAATGCTACTATCTGTTCCTCATGATCCCAGTGATCATTATATGACATTAAAAAGTAATTCTTTTTCAGATCCCCATGCTCCATCCTCCAAAATAAATGCAAAGGTAAAGATGAGCTGTTGTGTTACTGTTCAAACACTTGTGCACATTGTCTGTCATGGCCAACAACATGACTGACTGTTTCTCATGCACAGGATGAGCAGAATGAAGACGACCCCTGCTACATTGCTCACAGGGAGATACAGATGAACAGATCCAGAGGACAGAGGGATGATACCTGGAGTGAATGTGTGTACTTGAGTGTGAGGCAGTAGAGCTGGACACCTTCTGTATTTGTCTCTGTATTTAATCACCACATTATGTCTTTACTGACATCAGAACAGTCCTGTAAATTAGTTTTTTACCTCCGTGTGAAACATGTAAAACTTCAGCTTGCTATCATCTAAATAAAACAAGTTTAATTTTATTTGTGTGTGCATGACTCATTTCTACTGTGTCTGTGCATTCAAAGTAGTGCAGGTAACAGTGGACGACGTGCATCCTGCTGAAGCGTGAGCTTTCTCATGAAGCAGAGCTTTCATCATTCACAGACCACAGCTATCTGTTGGAAACATGGTGACCACATGTCACATACAAGCACCTTTTTATAATTTACTTGAGGCCAGAGGTGTTAACACAACCTCACATTGCTTTAGTAAGGTTTGTGTGACTTATCATTTTGTGTACCAACCAAAAATTGTATCTACTTCATGTCTTTCATATAATTACTTCATTACTGTTCACATGAGGATGTACTTCCTGCGGCAGCTGAAGAAGTTCAACCTGCCAAAGACAATGATGGTGCACTTGTACACCTGCATCATCGAGTCCATCCTCACCTCCTCCATCACCATCTGGTACGCTGCTGCCACTGCCAATGACAAAGGCAGACTGCAGCGTATCATCCGTTCTGCTGAAAAGGTGATTGGCTGCAATCTGCCATCTCTACAGGACCTGTTTGCCTCTAGGACCCTGAGGCGTGCAGGTAAGATTGTGGCCGATCCTTCCCACCCGGGTCACAAACTCTTCAAGGTACTTCCCTCCGGCAGGAGGCTGCGGTCCATCAGGACCAAAACCTCACGCCACAAGACCAGCTTCTTCCCGGATGCAGTTGGCCTTATCAACAAGCCCCGGTACCCCCACCTGACTTGGACTCTTATCCCGCCCCCACGCCTCAAGTCTGTGTTACATTAACACACATTACATTGCACATTCTCATTGGACTCCTGTTTTGCATTTTGCATTTTACTTTTTACTTTATTTTTTTTATATATATCTTTTTATTTTATATTTGTTTTTTTTTTAATGTGTGTAGTACTTATTGTGTTTTTATGTTTTATGTTCCTTGTATGCACCTATATACCAAGGCAAATTCCAGGTAGGTGTAAACCTACTTGGCAATAAATACTTCTGATTCTGATGTATGGTTTGTATCCAAGTTTTAATGATTTACTGACTGCAACTTTTCAAAATAAAAGCTCTGTAATTCAGCCAAAAATAGAGCATTGCCTCAAAAAAATGACTGTTGTGTTTTTAATTTGAAGACAACTTGCTTAAGAGGAAGAGATTCTATGAATGTCTTTGCCGTGATTGAGACCAGCACCTGAGACTCCTGTGAATGAATGGAAGAACATTACTGGTTATTTATATTCATGAGTTTTAAAGCTGTATTGCCATCACGTACGTTCTTTGTACACTTCCCCTCATGCAAGATTAAAAAAAAAAAAAAGACCCTTGACACCTTAAGGTGCCCATGTGACCACGTTTCCTTTGTGTTTGGGCTGCTCATTTCTGGTAAGCAAAGCAAATGCAGTCTTGCCTGTGAAAAGGTTACGAGGACTCAAAACTGTGAACATGACCCGACCTGCACAGTTTGTTTTTTATCTGATGTGTTTGTTGTCAGGAAAAATGGGTGAGATGTATTTCTATCTTTTACTGTATTATATTGTCTCTTCTCATGTCATTGCTTCTAATATTTTCACTGATGAATTCTATCTTATGAAGTAATTTTAGTAAAATTACATTTCAGGTGATTTGTCTAAAATTGTCCTCATCTTTGCACCAGGGGAGATTTTTGTATTATTATTTCAGGATGGAGAAACATTTTGAAGTCTATATGTCAGCCTGGAATATACATGAAATATTTAATTTCTTGTGTTTGCTTTTTCTCTACTGTTCTTTCAGCTCAGATGACCAATCTGTCCTCATCTGTTGGTCAACAGACGGGTTATATATCAGCTCATGCTGGTGAAAGTGTATCTTTGCAATGTTTATATGACAACGATGTGGTGGCAAGGTTTTACTGGTACAAACACACTCTGGGTCAGATGCCGAGGCTCATCTCGACCTTTTACAAGTACAAAACAAGCGGAACCTTTCACGACGATTTCAAGAACGACCCACGCTTCGCACTGGATACTGAAATCGGCAGAACTCATTTGAAGATAAGAGATCTGCGTAGTTCCGACTCAGCTACTTACTACTGTGCTAATAGCTTTTCAATGATGTTTCAATTTATGGAGAGCATCACTGTCAGTGTGAAAGGTTCAGGGTTGAACATCCAGGCTCTGGTGCATCAGTCTGAGAGCATCCAGCCAGGAGGCTCTGTGACTCTCAGCTGCACAGACGGGACCAAGCTGGAGTTTGATGGTGAGTCTCACGTGATGAATAGTGATCATTACTCCTTAGGTTAAAAGTGTGTGACGTCTCCTGTCCTCTGGCTCTCTGCAGGTGAGGTGGACTGGCTGGTGGTTTTCTTGAGTGCGACCTCGGCAATCACCACCCTGCTGAGTGTTTTACTGGCTTTCTCAATATGCATGATGAGGGTTACAGGTAAATGCTACTATCTGTTCCTCATGATCCCAGTGATCATTATATGACATTAAAGAGTCATTCTGTCTTTTCAGATCCCCATGCTCCATCCTCCAAAATAAATGCAAAGGTAAAGATGAGCTGTTGTGTTACTGTTCAAACACTTGTGCACATTGTCTGTCATGGCCAACAACATGACTGACTGTTTCTCATGCACAGGATGAGCAGAATGAAGACGACCCCTGCTACATTGCTCACAGGGAGATACAGATGAACAGATCCAGAGGACAGAGGGATGATACCTGGAGTGAATGTGTGTACTTGAGTGTGAGGCAGTAGAGCTGGACACCTTCTGTATTTGTCTCTGTGTTTAATCACCACATTATGTCTTTACTGACATCAGAACAGTCCTGTAAATTAGATTTTTACCTCCGTGTGAAACATGTAAAGCTTCAGCTTGCTATCATCTAAATAAAACAAGTTTAATTTTATTTGTGTATGCATGACTCATTTCTACTGTGTCTGTGCATTCAAAGTAGTGCAGGTAACAGTGGACGACGTGCATCCTGCTGAAGCGTGAGCTTTCTCATGAAGCCGAGCTTTCATCATTCACAGACCACAGCTATCTGTTGGAAACATGGTGACCACATGTCACATACAAGCACCTTTTTATAATTTACTTGTGGCCAGAGGTGTGAACACAACCTCACATTGCTTTCGTAAGGTTTGTGTGACTTATCATCATTGTGTGTACAAACCAAAAATGTTATCTACTAAAGGGGCGGGGTCATTTGTTACAGGCTGATACACATTATGACCTGAGACTGTATATAAAGTCTGGTCATAAACATACATACATGTAAATACATTCACTAAATATAACTTCTGAATAACAGAACCTTTTGTGTGATTTATATCAAAAAGAAAAAGCAAGATCATCAGCTCCCCCCACAACAAATCCAGAGGTGACACTTATCTCAATGATCCATTAATGGACATTCAAACTTCCTTTTACTGTTTACATTTTCTATACAGACCAATATCCTAATTCGTCTCTATGTGTGTTTTGGACCCAGGGTTACCGAGATGCAGACGACCTCCATTATGCTGCTTTGAATATTAACTTCCCCAACAGGTCAAGACGACAGAGGGACAACAGAAAGGCTGAATGTGTGTACTCAGGCATAAAGCAGTGAAAGTGTGCAGTGCAGGAAACCAGAAATGATGTTGTCGCACCTATGGGCTGTTTATACTAATACTGTAGTGTCCATAGTAAGTGTCCTTCAGCAGAGCAAGAAGACAAACAGACGGTGACGGGAGTGAATGCGTGTACACCAGTGTAAAGCAGTAGAGCTGAACATCTTACACTTCCATACATGCTGAATGTAAAGCTTCTCTATGCAAAACAAATTAAAGATTTTTAAAAAGCCGAATTGATGTGATGTTGTCAGTTGCCATATTCTCCACTCCCACTAAATATAGAATATACTTCTTGAACTTAACCCCAAGTTGTTTAACAATTTCGTACCTGACATGTGAGGATCTGTATTTAGCCTCCGTGTGGTCAAAAGACCGTCTGCTCTCTTTGTATGAGCACTTTCAAACAGGAAGTCTCTGCAGTGTCTTCACTACACCCCAGCAGACTACTTCAAGTGAACAGCAATGAAATGAACAGAAGTTGACAGAAGAGAATCACCAATACTCTCATCAAGAAGTGTTGCTGTTACTCTTATGTTAAATTGTTACCTCCACTAAGGAGGTTATGTTTTCACCCCTGTCTTGGCTGGTTGGCTGCTTGGGAGAAGGACAGGGCGTGGGCCAAGAAACAACCCATTCAATTGAGGTGCAGATCTGGACAAAAGGGGCTGATCCAGGATCTTTTCATCACTTCTCTTCATTGCCTAAATTGTAGAGTAGGAGTAAATTTTAGAATTGATTCTATGATTTTATTGTTGACTTCAGACTTTTTGATACCATGTGGTCCCTGTTGTAACCTGAGGTCCACGGCAAAGGCCCTAATAACCATTCCACATTCCCGGCTGGAGCACCAAAGGGGACCAGGTCTTTTCTGTTAGAGCCCCCCCTCTTTGTCAGACGGATCTCCAGAGGAAGATTGTTCCAAACTCCTTATCCTCTTTAGAGATACATTTTATAGATGTGCTGTCTTAGTCCTTGGGGTCTGACTTCACCTGTAACTTTTATAAATATTTTCAATTGTTTGTTATTTATTTATGTTTGACTATATATCATTTTTCTCTATTTTTTCATCTGTAACATTTGTATTCTTATATTTGTGCTATTATGTTTTCTTTTAAATATTTTCTGTTGTTTTCCCTTAATTCTTCACTTTTAACTTGTAACTGTGCTTTGAATGGTGCTGTATGAATAATTGAATACAATTGTAGTAGTAGTAGTATTATGTACTCTAACTGCTTCACATGTCTGTCCCCCTGTGACTCTTTTTAAAGAACAAAGATTCAGATCAAAGTTAGCAGTGATCATGTGATCAGTGTTGCCCTGCTGGCCAATCAACACAAGTCTTTACTCTGAAGAGAGGAGAAAGTGTCGGGCTGTTTGTCATTCAACACGACGATTTCAACATGATGACATCTCCCAAGTTCGTTCTCTACCTGACATGTTTCTTCTTGGGGAAAATGGGTGAGTTGTGTGTTTTTTAAATATTCAGTCAGTCCTGATGCTGATTACGATTTAATTTCTGTTACATAACATTAACAGTTATTTAGCTTTTCTCCTTTTTCTCTTCAGTTCAGATGCATCATTTTATCTTGTCTCATCAAGGCAGTGGATTTATATCAGCTGATGTTGGAGACAACTTGACTTTCCAGTGTTTCTATGAGGGGGATGACAATAGGATGTATTGGTTCAAACAAACACCAGGACAGAAACCTCAAATTATCTCAATGACGTACAAATTCTCTAAAGATTTTCCGTTACTGAATGAATTCAAGGACAATCAACGCTTCACTGTGGAAACTAATGATGTTGTGAGTCACCTAAATATCTCAGATCTGCAGCTTTCAGACTCAGCTACTTACTACTGTTCAAAGGATAATAGATATGTGTTTGAGTTTATGGAGGGCGTCACTGTCAGTGTGAAAGGTTCAGGGTCTAACATCCAGGCTCTGGTGCATCAGTCTGAGAGCATCCAGCCAGGAGGCTCTGTGACTCTCAGCTGTACAGTTCACACTGGGACCTGTGATGGAGAACACAGTGTTTACTGGTACAAGAACTCTGAAGAACCTCAGCCAGGACTCATTTACACCCACGGAGACAGGAACGATCAGTGTGAGAGGAAACCCGACACACAGACACACACCTGTGTCTACAACTTGTCAATGGAGAGACTGAACCGTTCTCATGCTGGGACCTACTACTGTGCTGTCGCTGCATGTGGACACATTGTGTTTGGAGACGGGACCATGCTGGATTTTGACGGTGAGTCACTACCAGAGACTCATTTAATGAATAGTGACAGTTACGTAGAAAGAGACGGGAATTTGGTAAAATACTGATTCAAAACAAAATATAACAGTAACCCAGTTGGTCCTGTCTGAATGTCCCCACTGACGGTGACCCAATAAGGCTTCACCACCAGTGGACGGTGGAGGTGTGCACCACGACTAAATATATCTTTTTCATTGATGATTATTATTGTAATTGTTATTGGTGATGATAGCGATGATCATAGTAATGATTATAATTCAATGTTATTATAAATAATAATTTATTAAGTATTAGTAGAACTAACAATTTTTTCTCCAAGATTATATTGTTATTACTATAATTATTATTGTATTGGTGAGATAATTTTTAATAATACGATTATTTTAAAAGTGGTCTGATTAATATTATTATAGGATTATTAGTATTGTTATTATAATTATTAATACTACTTTTTCTTTTCATATAGAAAATACACACACACACACACACAGCGTTGTCGTTCTTTTAACTGTCCTGTATTCACTGTTCTTGTCCTCTTTGTTTTGTTCTGTCAATGTCTTGTCTCTTGTCTCGCAAAGTTAAATGAGAATTTCAAAAAAGAAGAGACAGAATTAGTAGAACTTCTCCTGTTGCAGGTGAAGTGAACTGGCTGGTGTATTTCCTGAGTGGAGCTTTGGGATTCACCATCAGCCTTTTGCTGGCTGTGTTACTGTACAAGATAAACAAGAGAAGATGCTGGAGATGTTCAGGTAACCACTCATCTCTAGCTTGTGTTCACTCAATTTGGCTTTTTAGCAAAATAATAATAATATGTTATATTTCACTGACCCTTTCTAGATAAGGACACCTTAAAATATATGATAAATAAATCCATGAATCATGAATTAAAGTTAAACCAAGTGTTAAAAGTGGATTAGGAGACGCAAACACCTTAATTCAACACGTACAACACAAGACTAGTTAAGAAGTAAAACCAGGTTAAGAGGTAAAGGCACCTAACAGGACATATGTGAACACAAGAGTGACTAAGTCTTTGTCTTTGTATGTGTTTCATAACCAGAGTCTCGTACACAACCATCATCTCCCTCCACAACAAATGCAGAGGTAAATACAATCTTTTTAAGTGTGGAATTTACATTCGACAATAAATACGTTTTTTTTATCGGGAGCCATCTTGATGTACTTATGTTGTTTCTAGGGCAACCAACATGCAGATGACCTCCATTACGCTGCAGTAAATGTGAACGTGGCCAGCAGATCAAGACGACAGAGGGACAACACAAACGATGAATGTTTGTACTCAAGTGTTAAACTGTAGAATTGTGTTTTTTAGAACGGTCTATATTTGAGATGAGGGATTTCTCAGTCTTTCTTTAGAGGTGGAGCATGATTCTTGTCTGTAATGCTTTTTTATCCTTTTTCCAAATATAAATGTGGCTTTTTTTTGTGATTAATGATAAAAAACAACTCATGATGTAATTTCACTTTTATGGTTAGACAATGTGTGTGTGTGTGTGTGGGGGGGTGTGTGTGGGGGCAATGTTTGAACAGTTGCTGTTGGTCTTTCATGGAATGAAACTTTGACCATGACATATGGAAAACGATGATTAAACTTCATGTAATGAAAGTTTGTGTCCCAGTCTGGGTGTGTGTGCAGCGGGTGACGGCTGCGTCTCTGATCTGCTGTGTGTTCACATAGGGAGTGTGTCTACTGCGGAGCTGCTACGTGAGGTTATGACTTCTGTATTTCCTTGAATAAAAGAAGGTTTGTTCTCAACTAACTGCCAGGACTCTACGATATGAAGCTGTGCATCTTCCGGTCCTACAATAATAACAATAAAAACCTGGTTTAAACAGATGAATGGATTCAGTGGACAGAAACGTTACAGTGCTTTTTACTTTGAAACAGGTACAGGAAGTGTTGAAAATATTTGTATTTGTGACATATTCAACAGACATTGAAACAGCACGCAGCATGTGGAGGAAATAGGCGAAACCCCAAGCGCTGCTCATCTGGGCCGCGTGGCCGCCCTGACCTGGGAGACAAAATGAAAAGTCACAACGTTCTGTCACGTTTCCTCCAAGAGAGGCGAGAGGAGGTTTAGAATGTGGACACAAGTATCAAAGGCATCTTTTCCAAATGAAGGGTATTACTCATATCAGGTTCAAGGCTCTGGCTACATTGGTAGATGGTTTGAACAGATGATACATTCTTCTTTACTTTCATGACTCGTCCCTATAATAAGTGCTGGGACAGCAAAGTATGATATTAATTCATTGATATAGGTTTCGCTGTTTCCTGGAAGCATCATCTATGATCCCATGTGGTCTAGCAGCTAGCGTTCCAGGTTTTAGCCTCCACCACATATCCATAACCTACATCAAACGGATGCCAGAAATTACTAACCCTGTATCCTTTAAGATAATTATGTTTTTAAAGATCTGATTGGCCGTGTGGATTCACTGCTACATGTGAACTGGCTCCAGTGTAGGCCATGCAGGTACAACAGTGGTCAGAGGTGTCAGTAGGTCATGATATCAAAAATATCCCCCTCTTTGTTTCCTTTTTGTTTCACTGCTTGTTTCCTTTTTCCTGTGTATTATATTTACATATGTGCTTATATTGTGTATAATTTAGTTTTTTAATGGGAATAAGTTACATTGTTTTGCTATATTTGCAAATTCTTGAAATAAAAACTAAAACTGTCTGATGTTTCCCTCGTATCGATAATGCCAACTTTTCCATGAGCTGATTTGTGCTTATCCACGTTCACACTAACAAACACAACCCAGCGCTACTTAATCGTACATTGCAGAAAATGACCTACGGGAAAACATTGTCCATGCCACAGATTGAGAGTGGTAATAAAGTGCCGCTGTTTGTTTACTCAGTACTGCACCATGACTCAATCTCAATGAAGTGATGTACACATTTAAATTTACTTCATTACTTTTGTTCCAACTAAGTAAATAGAGTCACCCCACATCCAGTTCACTGCATCTTGAGTAAGACTTTTGTTGTTGTCTTTTGTCACAAACTAGAATCTCAAGCAGCTGCAGCAGCTCTGAATATGGAGGTAAGTGGTAGTGTTGCACTACTTAAGAAGCTGGTTTGAATTTCACATGTATGACACAAGTTTAAATTTTTTAAAAATCTACATCAGAGGATTGATCATGGCTCATAACACCAACTAACGGTGTTTCAAACATCTTGGAACCTGTAGGACCATTTCTTACGTAGAGTAAACCATTTGGGACGTCCTGACCTTTTCATATATATTTACACCGCGACATTTCTGTTGCAAAGGTGTGTGTGCTGCTATGGGAGTTGTCCTCCATAGACAATATAGATAACTTTCCTTTGTGTCTTAGCCCCACCTCCCAGCACCACATTCCACGGGCGTTTTTGAATTTCCAGGGACTTTGGGGTGAAGATAGACTTTAATAATTCTGTTCTCAACACTTGTCTACATCAGTTATGTTTAGACACACGTCCTCCTAATATGACAAATGACTTATGTTTTATTAGCAGGGTCATCAAGTTGCAGACAACCCACTGTCAGGTCCGGTTAGGCAAGTGGACCCAGGATGCAGAGTTTAAACAAAAGGTGTCCCTTTAATGGCCAACAGAAAAAACAACAAACAAAGGAGAATCTCAAAAAGTCAAAAACTGAGAAAACAAAAGACACACAGGGGAAAACACTTGAAGCGTACAAGAAGACCAGAGGAAGCAGGGGACGCAAGCACAGGAGATGAAGCATAGAGACAGGACAGGAGATTTCGGCAGGCAGTAAGACAGACATTAAGACAGGGCATAACGACAAGCACAAGAGACCACAACAAACATACGACAATGGGAAGCACAGAGACTTATATACACACAGGGAAGGCAGGGGCAATTGACCACAGGTGGAACACATGAGGACTGGTGCAGGCAATCACAAAGACAGGAAGTGAAGAAAGAAAACACACGCGGAGCAGGGCCTACAAAATAAAACAGGAAACAGAACACAGGGAGTGGGAAAACCAGAGACACAGAAACAACAACACATACAAACATAAACACAAGGATATACATGAAACACAAGGAGGTACTAATGAACTGAAAACACTATTCAAAAAGAGGCGGAAACTAAACACTCAAAAGACAAAACCATGACACCCACATTATGCTGCTTTAATGGAGCACAGGTTCAGCAGAGCAAGAAGACAAACAGACGGTGATGGGACTGAATGCGTGTACACCAGTGTAAAGCAGTAGAGCTTAACATCTTACACTTCCATACATGCTGAATGTAAAGCTTCTCTATGCAAAACAAATTAAAGATATTAAATCAGCCGAAATGATTTGATGTTGTCAGTTGCCATATTCTCCACTCCCACTAAATATAGAATATACTTCTTGAACTTAACCCCAAGTTGTTTAACAATTTCGTACCTGACATGTGAGGATCTGTATTTAGCCTCCGTGTGGTCAAAAGACCGTCTGCTCTCTTTGTATGAGCACTTTCAAACAGGAAGTCTCTGCAGTGTCTTCACTACACCCCAGCAGACTACTTCAAATGAACAGCAATGAAATGAACAGAAGTTGACAGAAAACAGAATCACCAATACTCTCATCAAGAAGTGTTGATGTTACTCTTATGTTAAAATTGTTACCTCCACCAAGGAGGTTATGTTTTCACCCCTGTCTTGGCTGGTTGGCTGCTTGGGAGAAGGACAGGGCGTGGGCCAAGAAACAACCCATTCAATTGAGGTGCAGATCTGGACAAAAGGGGCTGATCCAGGATCTTATCATCACTTCTCTTCATTGCCTAAATTGTAGAGTAGTAGTACATTTTTTAATGTGGTCCCTGTTGTAACCTGAGGTCCACAGCAAAGGCCCTAATAACCATTCCACATTCCCGGCTGGAGCACCAAAGGGGACAAGGTCTTTTCTGTTAGAGCCCCCCCTCTTTGTCAGACAGATCTCCAGAGGAAGATTGTTCCAAACTCCTTATCCTCTTTAGAGATACATTTTATACATGTGCTGTCTTAGTCCTTGGGGTCTGAATTCCCCTGTAACTTTCATTAATATATTTTAATCTCTTTCCGATCTTACCTGCTGTTTGTTATTTATTCATGTTCGACTATATATTATTTTTCACAATTTTTTCTAATCTGTAACATTTATATACTTGTGCTCTTATGTTTATTTTAATTGTTTTCCATTGTTTGCCCTTAATTTTTCACTTTTAACTTGTAACCTTGTAACTGTGCTTTGAAAGGTGCTATATGAATAATTGAATACAATTGTAGTAGTAGTAGTATTATGTACTCTAACTGCTTCAGATGTCTCTCACCCTGTGACTCTTTTTAAAGAACAAAGATTCAGATCAAAGGTAGCAGTGATCATGTGATCAGTGTTGCCCTGCTGGCCAATCAACACAAGTCTTTACTCTGAAGAGAGGAGAAAGTGTCGGGCTGTTTGTCATTCAACACGACGATTTCAACATGATGACATCTCCCAAGTTCGTTCTCTACCTGACATGTTTCTTCTTGGGGAAAATGGGTGAGTTGTGTGTTTTTTAAATATTCACTCAGTCCTGATGCTGATTACGATTTAATTTCTGTCACATAACATTAACAGTTATTTTGCTTTTCTCCTTTTTCTCTTCAGTTCAGATGCATCATGTTGTCTTGTCTCATCAAGACATTAAATCAGTTAATGTTGGAGACAACTTGACTTTGCAGTGTTCATATGAGGAGAGGGACAATAGGATGTATTGGTACAAACAAACACCAGGACAGAAACCTCGAATTATCTCAATGACGTACAAAATCTCGAAAGATTTTCCGTTATTGAATGAATTCAAGGACAATCAATCCTTCACTGTGGAAACTAATGATGTTGTGAGTCACCTAAATATCTCAGATCTGCAGCTTTCAGACTCAGCTACTTACTACTGTTCAAAGAGAGAGATATATGTGTTTGAGTTTATGGAGAGCATCACTGTGAGTGTGAAAGTTTCAGGGTCTAACATCCAGGCTCTGGTGCATCAGTCTGAGAGCATCCAGCCAGGAGGCTCTGTGACTCTCAGCTGTACAGTTCACACTGGGACCTGTGATGGAGAACACAGTGTTTACTGGTTCAAGAACTCTGAAGAACCTCAGCCAGGACTCATTTACACCCACGGAGACAGGAACGATCAGTGTGAGAGGAAACCCGACACACAGACACACACCTGTGTCTCCAACTTGTCAATGGAGAGACTGAACCGTTCTCATGCTGGGACCTACTACTGTGCTGTCGCTGCATGTGGACACATTGTGTTTGGAGACGGGACCAAGCTGGAGTTTGACGGTGAGTCACTACCAGAGACTCATTTAATGAATAGTGACAGTTACGTAGAAAGAGACAGGATTTTGGTAAAATACTGTATAACAACAAAATGAAACAGTAACCCAGTTGGTCCTGTCTGAATGTCCCCACTGACGGTGACCCAATAAGGCTTCACCACCAGTGGACGGTGGAGGTGTGCACCACGACTAAATATATATTTATTATTATAAATAATAATTTATTAAGTATTAGTTCAACTTTTCTTGTTTATTTTTTCTCCAAGATTATATTATCACTATAATTATTATTGTATCGGTGAGATAATTTTTAATAATAAGATTATTTTAACAGTGCTCGGATTATTATTATTCTAAGATTATTAGTAATGTTATAATTATAAATAATATTTTTTCTTTTCATAAACACACACACACACACACACACACACACACACACACACACACACACACACACACACACACACACACACACACACACACACACACAGCTCTGTCATTCCGTTCTGTTAACTGTCCTGTATTCACTGTTCTTGTCCTCTTTGTTTTGTTCTGTCAATGTCTTGTCTCTTGTCTTGCAAAGTTAAATGAAAATCGCAAAAAAGAAGAGACAGAATTAGTAGAACTTCTCCTGTTGCAGGTGAAGTGAACTGGCTGGTGTATTTCCTGAGTGGAGCTTTGGGATTCACCATCAGCCTTTTGCTGGCTGTGTTACTGTACAAGATAAACAAGAGAAGATGCTGGAGATGTTCAGGTAACCACTCATCTCTAGCTTGTGTTCACTCAATTTGGCTTTTTAGCAAAATAATAATAATATGTTTTATTTCACTGACCCTTTCTAGATAAGGACACCTTAAAATATATGATAAGTAAATCCATGATTCATGAATTAAAGTTAAACCAAGTGTTAAAAATAGATTAGGAGACGCAAACACCTTAATTCAACACGTACAACACAAGACTAGTTAAGAAGTAAAACCAGGTTAAGAGGTAAAGGCACCTAACAGGACATATGTGAACACAAGAGTGACTAAGTCTTTGTCTTTGTATGTGTTTCATAACCAGAGTCTCGTACACAACCATCATCTCCCTCCACAACAAATGCAGAGGTAAATACAATCTTTTTAAGTGTGAAATTTACATTTGACAATAAATACGTTTATTTTATAAGGAGCCATCTTGATCTACTTATATGTTGTTTCTAGGGCAACCAACATGCAGATGACCTCCATTACGCTGCAGTAAATGTGAACGTGGCCAGCAGACCAAGACGACAGAGGGACAACACAAACGATCAATGTTTGTACTCAAGTGTTAAACTGTAGAATTGTGTTTTTAAGAACGGTCTATGTTTGAGATGAGGGATTTCTCAGTCTTTCTTTAGAGGTGGAGCATGATTTGTTGCCTCCATTAATAAAGTATCGAGAGCAACTTTTCCGAATGAAGGGTATTACTCATATAGAAGGGACCTAAATATGTTTACACACCCACATCAGGGGAACAAAACATGAGTCCAGATAATGTAAATCATTAAATCTCGTATGTTTTAAGCTTTGGTTTAGGTCAGGGTAAAGGTTGGAGTTATAGACAAGTCACTGTAACTTCCTCTGAAGTCATGAAGACATGTTGCAGAACACATCCAACACTTCAACATTGAGTTTTACATTTCTAGTAGTAGTAGTAGTCCTCTCTTTTTGTTTGTCTACTTAATTTAAATACTGATCTATAGACAGGAGGGGAAGTATTTTGATTTGACGGCCCATTGCATGGTTGGTCCAGATCTTCCCATATTTTCAGGGGTTTTTTTGTCAGGCCTCCACACTCTCTCATATTAATAAAACACTTGTTTATACTTTGGTTTTGTGAATAAATTCTTTGTTGAATCTGGCCTGTCGTCCTGTATTATTATTCATTATGCGGCCACTGGACTGAACCACATTTAAATTTATGTTTTTGTGGCCGTAACATTTCTATACTTAGGTCTCCCGCTTCATGCTCTTAAGTTTCTCTCACACACGCACACGCACGCACACACGCACACACACACACACACACACACACACACACACACACACACACACACACACACACACACACACACACACACACACACACACACACACACACACACACACACACACACACCCCTTCTCACTCCCGCTCCGTTACACATGTTCACACACACGTATATAGTCGATTGTTGTCTTGTGTTTGTCATAGTCAACTATCATTGGCTACATTGGTAGATGGTTTGAACAGATGATACATTCTTCTTTATTTTCATGACTCGTCCCTATAATAAGTGCTGGGACAGCAAAGTAGGATATTAATTCATTGATATCAGTTTTCGCTGTTTCCTGGAAGCATCATCTATGATCCCATGTGGTCTAGCAGTTAGCGTTCCAGGTTTTAGCCTCCACCACATATCCATAACCTACATCAAACGGATGCCAGAAATTACTAAACATATATTCTTGAAGATAATTATGTTTTTAAAGATCTGATTGAGCGTGTGGATTCACTGCTACATGTGAACTGGCTCCAGTGTAGGCCATGCAGGTACAACAGTGGTCAGAGGTGTCAGTAGGTCATGATATTAAAAATGTCCCCTCATTTGTTTCCTTTTTGTTTCACTGCTTGTCTCCTTTTGCCTGTGTATTATATTTACGTAGGTGCTTATATTGTGTATAATTGAGTTTTTTTAATGGGAATAAGTTTCATTGTTTTGCTATATTTGCAAACTCTTGAAATAAAAACTAGAATTGTGCGATGTTTCCCTCGTATCGATCATATCAACTTTTCCATGAGCTGATTAAGTCGTGTCAGGGCTCCATGTTTGCAGGATTCAGAAAAAAGAACAAATGGGCAAAGCAGGTATATGTGTGAATTAAAAAACAGAAGTAGACTTACTGTGTAAGCATATGGAGCCAAATCCAGGCCAAAAGGTTTGATCATTTGAAAAGAAAAAAGTGAAAGTGAAAGTTTAAGTTTTGATCTTGAATTTTGTACAATGTACTCACAGGTTTTTCTGGGTTAAATATAGTTTTGATTGACTTTTAACTTGTAACCTTGTAACTGTGCTTTGAAAGGTGCTATATGAATAATTGAATACAATTGTAGTAGTAGTAGTATTATGTACTCTACCTGCTTCACATGTCTGTCCCCCTGTGACTCTTTTTAAAGAACAAAGATTCAGATCAAATGTGGCAGTGATCATGTGATCAGTGTTGCCCTGCTGGCCAATCAACACAAGTCTTTACTCTGAAGAGAGGAGAAAGTGTCGGGCTGTTTGTCATTCAACACGACGATTTCAACATGATGACATCTCCCAAGTTCGTTCTCTACCTGACATGTTTCTTCTTGGGGAAAATGGGTGAGTTGTGTGTTTTTTAAATATTCACTCAGTCCTGATGCTGATTACGATTTAATTTCTGTCACATAACATTAACAGTTATTTTGCTTTTCTCCTTTTTCTCTTCAGTTCAGATGCATCATTTTATCTTGTCTCATCAAGAAAGTGGATTTATATCAGCTGATGTTGGAGACAACTTGACTTTCCAGTGTTTCTATGAGGGGGATGACAATAACATTTATTGGTACAAACAAACACTAGGACAGAAACCTCGAATTATCTCAATGACGTACAAATTCTCTAAGGATTTTCCGTTATTGCATGAATTCAAAGACAATCGACGATTCACTGTGGAAACTAATGATGTTGTGAGTCACCTAAATATCTCAGATCTGCAGCTTTCAGACTCAGCTACTTACTACTGTTCAAAGGGTAATAGATATAAGTATGAGTTTATGGAGGGCGTCACTGTCAGTGTGAAAGGTTCAGGGTCTAACATCCAGGCTCTGGTGCATCAGTCTGAGAGCATCCAGCCAGGAGGCTCTGTGACTCTCAGCTGTACAGTTCACACTGGGACCTGTGATGGAAAACACAATGTTTACTGGTTCAAGAACTCTGAAGAACCTCAGCCAGGACTCATTTACACCCACGGAGACAGGAACGATCAGTGTGAGAGGAAACCCGACACACAGACACACACCTGTGTCTACAACTTGTCAATGGAGAGACTGAACCGTTCTCATGCTGGGACCTACTACTGTGCTGTCGCTGCATGTGGACACATTGTGTTTGGAGCCGGGACCAAGCTGGAGTTTCATGGTGAGTCTCACGTGATGAATAGTGATCATTACTCCTTAGGTTAAAAGTGTGTGACGTCTCCTGTCCTCTGGCTCTCTGCAGGTGAGGTGGACTGGCTGGTGGTTTTCTTGAGTGCGACCTCAGCAATCACCACCCTGCTGAGTGTTTTACTGGCTTTCTCAATATGCATGATGAGGGTTACAGGTAAATGATACTATCTGTTCCTCATGATCCCAGTGATCATTATATGACATTAAAAAGTCTTTCTCTCTTTTCAGATCCCCATGCTCCATCCTCCAAAATAAATGCAAAGGTAAAGATGAGCTGTTGTGTTACTGTTCAAACACTTGTGCACATTGTCTGTCATGGCCAACAACATGACTGACTGTTTCTCATGCACAGGATGAGCAGAATGAAGACGACCCCTGCTACATTGCTCACAGGGAGATACAGATGAACAGATCCAGAGGACAGAGGGATGATACCTGGAGTGAATGTGTGTACTTGAGTGTGAGGCAGTAGAGCTGGACACCTTCTGTATTTGTCTCTGTGTTTAATCACCACATTATGTCTTTACTGACATCAGAACAGTCCTGTAAATTAGATTTTTACCTCCGTGTGAAACATGTAAAGCTTCAGCTTGCTATCATCTAAATAAAACAAGTTTAATTTTATTTGTGTGTGCATGACTCATTTCTACTGTGTCTGTGCACTCAAAGTAGTGCAGGTAACAGTGGACGACGTGCATCCTGCTGAAGCGTGAGCTTTCTCATGAAGCCGAGCTTTCATCATTCACAGACCACAGCTATCTGTTGGAAACATGGTGACCACATGTCACATACAAGCACCTTTTTATAATTTACTTCTGGCCAGAAGTGAGAACACAACCTAGTGTACCAACCAAAAATGTTACCTGCTAATGAGGCGGGGTCATTTGATACTATCTTCACCTTTCTGAAGTGAGGACGTTGGGGCCGCAGGGATCTCAGAGATGCATATCTCAAAACCTCAATATAGGTGTGCAGTGCTAAAAGCTACCACAAAAAAATGTTTTAACAGATCAAGCTCAAAAGTCCCCTCTGATCTACACTTTCCTCGAACCGAAAACATAAACGGACGGTGCAGCCTTTAAACTGGCCACTTCTCAGTGTTTGGCTTTTGCTCTGACTCTCTGTGGTGGATAAGGTGTGAGCACTGTGACTGTGAGCTGGTTTCCGCTGGTGGAAAATGAAGTCCTGTCGCTCGAACACAGGAAGACTGAAGTGTTAAACCAAGAGAAGTCATCTTTACAAGAGGCAGCTCGCATGCTGTGTGCAACGAAGGGAAACACAAAGCCCTAACAGAGCAAACTGAAGATTTTGCAATGAAATGTATTAAACAGAGGTGGGAAGTATGGACAACCACACAGAAAAGATGATTCCTTTGTTGTGTAGCTATCAGTGCATATCGATGTTGGGCCATGGTTTTGTGTGAAACCACACTTCGGCCTACATGTGCCATCAAAGCCGGAAGCAGCATGTCCCTCCAGGACTCCGTCTCCCAGGGGCCATTAAAAACCAGAGCAAGGAACTCAATGTCCCAGAGGGCATCAACTTCACACAGAGGGGTGGAAACCCCCTCCAGGGACACAGGTCTCAACTCCCATTGGTCACTCTGGACCCCATGACCTGTGAGGTCACCGGGCCAATATAAGCTAAGTTCTCCAGCTTCTGGATCTCTCTCTCTCGATCTCTCTCTTTCTAAACTCCCTCAACGGGGAGAAGGCTGTCGAGCCTCTCTTGCTACACTCCCTCAGAGGAGGGAAGGCTGTGGAGCCTCTTCTCCAGCTCACATCTTCTCTTCCCATCCAACTCTTCGAGAGGAGCACAAAGGTGCAGCTTCCAGCTCATCTCACCAAGGAAACCTCCTCGCCCTCCAAGCTCTACCAACGTCCTAGCAGCGACTCGATGTCCTGCTTGCAAACTTCAGCCAACAACTGAGCTACACCGCTCAACCGAAACCAGCAAGACGACACAAAACTGCGAACTGCACAGCAACTTCCTTTTTCCCCTTTCCACGGACTGGTAACACAACTGGGCTTAATAATTATACTAGGCTAAGCAAGACTGTTTATTCGATTCTGTGTGAGGTTTATACGTTTGATTTGTGGTGTTGTGATATTTTGGGTACAAGTTATTGAGAAAGTAATGTTAGTCTGTTATGCTCTTCACAGTCTTTCGTTGCATCCAATCTAGTAACTTTCTCTAATTTGGCACAGACACAGACACACGCATAACTCTTCACCTCATTATCTCTACAGGTCGTAAACATTCCAATAGGTGGGGGAAGGGTGTTGTCTCTTTGGCCAGCGACCATCTTGAAAGCACGCTGACTCACACAGACACACACACACATGTATACACACATACCTATCTTTGTTTAGCAATTATACCGTTAGTAATTTGTGTTTTTATACTTTATTATATTCATAATAAATGTTTTTCTTTCACAAATGTTTTCTTATTAATGTTGCATAAGTGAATTTCGCCAACCTCTACACTGTCAAGAACCCCATATCTTTCAACTTAGCTAACTATCTATATGGTAATTTTGGTTATAGTTATTAATTTAATTGTTAATCAGAGTTCCAAATTTGTAGTTAGAACCTTAATCAATGAGACTTAATCAATAAATTGGCTATCTTTTCCCTTCCTTTGAAGGGTGGTGCCCGAGGTAACTTTAATCAATTAAAGTTATTATTTAATATTAATAATAAAATATTAATATTTAATATTTTATTTTGATAACCAAATTTATTGAATGCCGAAAGGCACACCATTTTATGGTATCACGTTTGATGCATTATGGCACAACATTAATGGCGTCCCTGGGTGGACCGAGTACAGTTGGCAAAAATTCATAATTATGTAACATTATAGTTATTAATTTTTATTTTTAATCATTTTTTCAAACATTAATGGCGTCCCTGGGTGGACAGAGTACAGTTGGCAAAAATTCATAATTATGTAACATTAATTAGTAATTTTTATTTTTAATACTTTTTTCCAACATTAATGGCGTCCCTGGGTGGACCCGAGTACAGTTGGCAAAAAAAAATTCATAATTATGCAACATTAATTGTTTTTTCCTCTTCCATTTTTGGCTAACATAAATGGTGCCCCCCGCGTGAGGAAGAGTACAGTTGAAAAAATTAATAATTATGCAATATTAATTTGTTTTCATTTTCGGCAAACGCTAGAAATAAGTGGAATTTTGAATTTTCAGTCAAGCCAAAGGTTTGAATTCAATTCCACTAGTCTGCCACCGGAGTAGACATTCAACCGTATTTACAAACAAGTGCATTGTGGTGAAATTTTATTTATTCATGAATTAAATGTTTATTAATAATTAATTATTCATAACTACCATTTTAGGTCCTCATAGTGTTACGCTAAAAGATTGCTATCGTTGCTAATAACTCCAGTTGAATATTCGTTGTTGAAATTTTAAGAATTTCTGTTAACATTTGAATATCACATATTCAATGTTAACTGGTCAAGCTGTGAAATTTCCTGTAACTGTTAAGTGCTTTTGAATTAAGACATAGCGTGCCACCGGCCCTATGTAACAGAGCTTGTACCTGGCTGTTACTGCCAAGCATTTCAGCCCAAGTTGGATAAGAGAACCTGAGAAAGAGCCACAGCGTGCTTCCAGCCCTGTGAATTTATAGAACCTAACTGTTACTGCCCTGCATATCAGTTAGTGATTAAAAGTTTGGCGAACTGTTTAATCCACCATAGTTTGGTTAGGCTAGTGTACGATCAAATCCACACTACCAGGTGTCTGCCAGTGCAACACCAAAGCCAACCACACTGCTTTTTGATTTATAAACTTGTAAATCTAATTTTCAATTTCAGAACCAACAATGGAGAACCCCTGTGTAGAACAATTTGTTTTTTCCATAGCACAGAGCCTGACCCCTGGCTATCCTGAATTCATCAGCAAGTTGAACTTCAGTGAGTGTAATAAAGAAATAGATTCTCTACTTAACGACAGGTGTGATGCACAAACAGCATCAAAGGGTCCATTGTTGAGATGCATGATTCTAAATTTCCACAGGCAAATCAACCTTGCCTGTCAGAGCAAAGCAGCTGTGGAACAGGAGGTAAATGCCCTAAGAGCGCAAAATGCTTTTCTTTTCCAGGAGGTTCAAACTGCTAGTAAGAAAGCCCTGCACTATTTAGAGGACCTGCACTCAGCAGAGTCAGATCTCATTTCACACAAGGAGGAATTGTTAAAACTTAGATTAGAAGGCCCGGCCTCACATCAGTTTTTGAACCAATGCGATTCTGGTTATTCCGATTCACACTCCTCCGATAGTGTACGGTTAACTCCCTCTTCACTCCCAAGATGGGACAGAATCCCATCCGACCCTAAGTCTTCGGGAATTAAGTCACCTCCTGATCCTCCACTGACAGGAAGAGGTAACGGCTTCCTAACTTCCCATCTCCCTGACTCTGACACTGACATTGACAACACATGTAGTTTATCTTCAAGAACACATTGTGCCTCATATGCTTCTCATCCACGGATGCATGACACATTTTTCCGTGCACAACTCTCCAAAGGGGGGACTTCAACATTTCAGGATGTTTTAGCACCTCCCCCTCAACCAGAGAAACCTGGAGCAGGTGATGCACGTGCCCGGACCTCACAGTGTCCTCGCTTTGATTTGCTTGAGTTTCTAGCTAAAGATATTGAACAATTTGATCCAGACAACTGTGATAACAATATTGATAATTACTTTAGAGAACTAGATCTCAGCTTAAGTGATGTGCCAAATGCAACAGAAAGAGAGAAGGTTAGACTTGTGTTAAAAACCAGCTCTACAGCTGTTCACAAGTTTATTCAGTCACTTCCTTCCAGTGTCACAAGTAACTACACAGAGCTCCGTCAAGCACTAGTCGAGGAATTCTCTTCTACTGCTGACGAGATCACATCCATTGTTACAGCATCCCAAATTAAACATTCACGTCGCGAAAATCCCAAGGATTATTTTCGACGTTTGAGGCATGTTTATTTTCAGGGAAAGAACGCACCAGGCCTAGAAGAAAATCCCACCTTCAAGTCCATGTTCTTACGAAACTTACATCCATGTATACGCACACATGTTGTACTGATGACACAGCAAGGAAAACCTTCAATGCAGCAGATCAGGAAGATGACACAGGTGGCTTGGGAAACTGTTATCACTTTCAAGGCTACAGTAGGTGCAACCGAGCCCGTCAAAACAAACAGCACGGTGTCAAATTCATCCGCTGCCTCAAAACTTCACCCTCACAACAAAACGAAGGGGGGTGACAGAAGGCAGCGTAGGGACACAGAGCGTACCCGCCATGTCCACCAACTTCCCAGAGATAGGCATTCCCACAGTAGAAGCTGTAGGAAACCATACTCTGAAATTCTGGCCCAGACAACTTACCACTGCTCAGAAGATGACGACAGCGTCTCTGAGTACAGTTTAAGATATGGTTATGACCGAGCACACAGTGACAGCGCCTCTGAAGTCCTCCTGGACTCTGGCTCCCCAGAGCGTTACGGCCCTGAGCCACGACACAGGCGATCCAGAGCTCGCTCCTCAAGGCCATAACCAACACAGTTCACCCCTGTACTGACAGTCAGTATTAAGTTTCTTGCAGTTAATAGGAAACCTGTTTTGTTAGCAACAGCAGCAAACTTCAAAACCTAAATTCTGATTAAACTTATATACCACTGCCAACTTTGTAAATATGTTTGGATCGACTACTTTCCATTTCATAATAATGAAGGCCATACCACATGTTAGGACATTAGCATATTATTACAGAAACAATGATACAGTCATTTGGATTTGGAGACTTTGAAAAATTATGACAACCTTCCGCAGAAATACCTGCTGAAGATTAAAATTGTTAAGTCTAACAGATCAGACTGAGTACTACATTGAGTAGGATTCCATGAGTGAACAAAACTCTTGGACATTCCAAAAATGACCTTATCATTGTACGTGCCACTCTCTCTGCATCTTATCTTACAATTTACAATGTCTTATTTCTTCCTTTTTCTCCCTAACCTAGTGAAGAGCACAGGTTATTCATATTGTACTGTCATTGTAATCTGAATTATTTGTCTAATTTGAATCTTGCTTAGCCAAACTAGATAGTATACACAAATGCCCAGATGTGACAATCCAAATGAACTGACAATTGACTTTTCCAGCTTTGGACTAAACATGTTCAAGTTCGCCCTCAGGAACCCACGTCAGGTGCGATCCTGAGAACGAAGGGGGGATGTTGGGCCATGGTTTTGTGTGAAACCACACTTCGGCCTACATGTGCCATCAAAGCCGGAAGCAGCATGTCCCTCCAGGACTCCGTCTCCCAGGGGCCATTAAAAACCAGAGCAAGGAACTCAATGTCCCAGAGGGCATCAACTTCACACAGAGGGGTGGAAACCCCCTCCAGGGACACAGGTCTCAACTCCCATTGGTCACTCTGGACCCCATGACCTGTGAGGTCACCGGGCCAATATAAGCTAAGTTCTCCAGCTTCTGGATCTCTCTCTCTCGATCTCTCTCTTTCTAAACTCCCTCAACGGGGAGAAGGCTGTCGAGCCTCTCTTGCTACACTCCCTCAGAGGAGGGAAGGCTGTGGAGCCTCTTCTCCAGCTCACATCTTCTCTTCCCATCCAACTCTTCGAGAGGAGCACAAAGGTGCAGCTTCCAGCTCATCTCACCAAGGAAACCTCCTCGCCCTCCAAGCTCTACCAACGTCCTAGCAGCGACTCGATGTCCTGCTTGCAAACTTCAGCCAACAACTGAGCTACACCGCTCAACCGAAACCAGCAAGACGACACAAAACTGCGAACTGCACAGCAACTTCCTTTTTCCCCTTTCCACGGACTGGTAACACAACTGGGCTTAATAATTATACTAGGCTAAGCAAGACTGTTTATTCGATTCTGTGTGAGGTTTATACGTTTGATTTGTGGTGTTGTGATATTTTGGGTACAAGTTATTGAGAAAGTAATGTTAGTCTGTTATGCTCTTCACAGTCTTTCGTTGCATCCAATCTAGTAACTTTCTCTAATTTGGCACAGACACAGACACACGCATAACTCTTCACCTCATTATCTCTACAGGTCGTAAACATTCCAATAGGTGGGGGAAGGGTGTTGTCTCTTTGGCCAGCGACCATCTTGAAAGCACGCTGACTCACACAGACACACACACACATGTATACACACATACCTATCTTTGTTTAGCAATTATACCGTTAGTAATTTGTGTTTTTATACTTTATTATATTCATAATAAATGTTTTTCTTTCACAAATGTTTTCTTATTAATGTTGCATAAGTGAATTTCGCCAACCTCTACACTGTCAAGAACCCCATATCTTTCAACTTAGCTAACTATCTATATGGTAATTTTGGTTATAGTTATTAATTTAATTGTTAATCAGAGTTCCAAATTTGTAGTTAGAACCTTAATCAATGAGACTTAATCAATAAATTGGCTATCTTTTCCCTTCCTTTGAAGGGTGGTGCCCGAGGTAACTTTAATCAATTAAAGTTATTATTTAATATTAATAATAAAATATTAATATTTAATATTTTATTTTGATAACCAAATTTATTGAATGCCGAAAGGCACACCATTTTATGGTATCACGTTTGATGCATTATGGCACAACATTAATGGCGTCCCTGGGTGGACCGAGTACAGTTGGCAAAAATTCATAATTATGTAACATTATAGTTATTAATTTTTATTTTTAATCATTTTTTCAAACATTAATGGCGTCCCTGGGTGGACAGAGTACAGTTGGCAAAAATTCATAATTATGTAACATTAATTAGTAATTTTTATTTTTAATACTTTTTCCCAACATTAATGGCGTCCCTGGGTGGACCCGAGTACAGTTGGCAAAAAAAAATTCATAATTATGCAACATTAATTGTTTTTTCCTCTTCCATTTTTGGCTAACATAAATGGTGCCCCCCGCGTGAGGAAGAGTACAGTTGAAAAAATTAATAATTATGCAATATTAATTTGTTTTCATTTTCGGCAAACGCTAGAAATAAGTGGAATTTTGAATTTTCAGTCAAGCCAAAGGTTTGAATTCAATTCCACTAGTCTGCCACCGGAGTAGACATTCAACCGTATTTACAAACAAGTGCATTGTGGTGAAATTTTATTTATTCATGAATTAAATGTTTATTAATAATTAATTATTCATAACTACCATTTTAGGTCCTCATAGTGTTACGCTAAAAGATTGCTATCGTTGCTAATAACTCCAGTTGAATATTCGTTGTTGAAATTTTAAGAATTTCTGTTAACATTTGAATATCACATATTCAATGTTAACTGGTCAAGCTGTGAAATTTCCTGTAACTGTTAAGTGCTTTTGAATTAAGACATAGCGTGCCACCGGCCCTATGTAACAGAGCTTGTACCTGGCTGTTACTGCCAAGCATTTCAGCCCAAGTTGGATAAGAGAACCTGAGAAAGAGCCACAGCGTGCTTCCAGCCCTGTGAATTTATAGAACCTAACTGTTACTGCCCTGCATATCAGTTAGTGATTAAAAGTTTGGCGAACTGTTTAATCCACCATAGTTTGGTTAGGCTAGTGTACGATCAAATCCACACTACCAGGTGTCTGCCAGTGCAACACCAAAGCCAACCACACTGCTTTTTGATTTATAAACTTGTAAATCTAATTTTCAATTTCAGAACCAACAATGGAGAACCCCTGTGTAGAACAATTTGTTTTTTCCATAGCACAGAGCCTGACCCCTGGCTATCCTGAATTCATCAGCAAGTTGAACTTCAGTGAGTGTAATAAAGAAATAGATTCTCTACTTAACGACAGGTGTGATGCACAAACAGCATCAAAGGGTCCATTGTTGAGATGCATGATTCTAAATTTCCACAGGCAAATCAACCTTGCCTGTCAGAGCAAAGCAGCTGTGGAACAGGAGGTAAATGCCCTAAGAGCGCAAAATGCTTTTCTTTTCCAGGAGGTTCAAACTGCTAGTAAGAAAGCCCTGCACTATTTAGAGGACCTGCACTCAGCAGAGTCAGATCTCATTTCACACAAGGAGGAATTGTTAAAACTTAGATTAGAAGGCCCGGCCTCACATCAGTTTTTGAACCAATGCGATTCTGGTTATTCCGATTCACACTCCTCCGATAGTGTACGGTTAACTCCCTCTTCACTCCCAAGATGGGACAGAATCCCATCCGACCCTAAGTCTTCGGGAATTAAGTCACCTCCTGATCCTCCACTGACAGGAAGAGGTAACGGCTTCCTAACTTCCCATCTCCCTGACTCTGACACTGACATTGACAACACATGTAGTTTATCTTCAAGAACACATTGTGCCTCATATGCTTCTCATCCACGGATGCATGACACATTTTTCCGTGCACAACTCTCCAAAGGGGGGACTTCAACATTTCAGGATGTTTTAGCACCTCCCCCTCAACCAGAGAAACCTGGAGCAGGTGATGCACGTGCCCGGACCTCACAGTGTCCTCGCTTTGATTTGCTTGAGTTTCTAGCTAAAGATATTGAACAATTTGATCCAGACAACTGTGATAACAATATTGATAATTACTTTAGAGAACTAGATCTCAGCTTAAGTGATGTGCCAAATGCAACAGAAAGAGAGAAGGTTAGACTTGTGTTAAAAACCAGCTCTACAGCTGTTCACAAGTTTATTCAGTCACTTCCTTCCAGTGTCACAAGTAACTACACAGAGCTCCGTCAAGCACTAGTCGAGGAATTCTCTTCTACTGCTGACGAGATCACATCCATTGTTACAGCATCCCAAATTAAACATTCACGTCGCGAAAATCCCAAGGATTATTTTCGACGTTTGAGGCATGTTTATTTTCAGGGAAAGAACGCACCAGGCCTAGAAGAAAATCCCACCTTCAAGTCCATGTTCTTACGAAACTTACATCCATGTATACGCACACATGTTGTACTGATGACACAGCAAGGAAAACCTTCAATGCAGCAGATCAGGAAGATGACACAGGTGGCTTGGGAAACTGTTATCACTTTCAAGGCTACAGTAGGTGCAACCGAGCCCGTCAAAACAAACAGCACGGTGTCAAATTCATCCGCTGCCTCAAAACTTCACCCTCACAACAAAACGAAGGGGGGTGACAGAAGGCAGCGTAGGGACACAGAGCGTACCCGCCATGTCCACCAACTTCCCAGAGATAGGCATTCCCACAGTAGAAGCTGTAGGAAACCATACTCTGAAATTCTGGCCCAGACAACTTACCACTGCTCAGAAGATGACGACAGCGTCTCTGAGTACAGTTTAAGATATGGTTATGACCGAGCACACAGTGACAGCGCCTCTGAAGTCCTCCTGGACTCTGGCTCCCCAGAGCGTTACGGCCCTGAGCCACGACACAGGCGATCCAGAGCTCGCTCCTCAAGGCCATAACCAACACAGTTCACCCCTGTACTGACAGTCAGTATTAAGTTTCTTGCAGTTAATAGGAAACCTGTTTTGTTAGCAACAGCAGCAAACTTCAAAACCTAAATTCTGATTAAACTTATATACCACTGCCAACTTTGTAAATATGTTTGGATCGACTACTTTCCATTTCATAATAATGAAGGCCATACCACATGTTAGGACATTAGCATATTATTACAGAAACAATGATACAGTCATTTGGATTTGGAGACTTTGAAAAATTATGACAACCTTCCGCAGAAATACCTGCTGAAGATTAAAATTGTTAAGTCTAACAGATCAGACTGAGTACTACATTGAGTAGGATTCCATGAGTGAACAAAACTCTTGGACATTCCAAAAATGACCTTATCATTGTACGTGCCACTCTCTCTGCATCTTATCTTACAATTTACAATGTCTTATTTCTTCCTTTTTCTCCCTAACCTAGTGAAGAGCACAGGTTATTCATATTGTACTGTCATTGTAATCTGAATTATTTGTCTAATTTGAATCTTGCTTAGCCAAACTAGATAGTATACACAAATGCCCAGATGTGACAATCCAAATGAACTGACAATTGACTTTTCCAGCTTTGGACTAAACATGTTCAAGTTCGCCCTCAGGAACCCACGTCAGGTGCGATCCTGAGAACGAAGGGGGGATGTTGGGCCATGGTTTTGTGTGAAACCACACTTCGGCCTACATGTGCCATCAAAGCCGGAAGCAGCATGTCCCTCCAGGACTCCGTCTCCCAGGGGCCATTAAAAACCAGAGCAAGGAACTCAATGTCCCAGAGGGCATCAACTTCACACAGAGGGGTGGAAACCCCCTCCAGGGACACAGGTCTCAACTCCCATTGGTCACTCTGGACCCCATGACCTGTGAGGTCACCGGGCCAATATAAGCTAAGTTCTCCAGCTTCTGGATCTCTCTCTCTCGATCTCTCTCTTTCTAAACTCCCTCAACGGGGAGAAGGCTGTCGAGCCTCTCTTGCTACACTCCCTCAGAGGAGGGAAGGCTGTGGAGCCTCTTCTCCAGCTCACATCTTCTCTTCCCATCCAACTCTTCGAGAGGAGCACAAAGGTGCAGCTTCCAGCTCATCTCACCAAGGAAACCTCCTCGCCCTCCAAGCTCTACCAACGTCCTAGCAGCGACTCGATGTCCTGCTTGCAAACTTCAGCCAACAACTGAGCTACACCGCTCAACCGAAACCAGCAAGACGACACAAAACTGCGAACTGCACAGCAACTTCCTTTTTCCCCTTTCCACGGACTGGTAACACAACTGGGCTTAATAATTATACTAGGCTAAGCAAGACTGTTTATTCGATTCTGTGTGAGGTTTATACGTTTGATTTGTGGTGTTGTGATATTTTGGGTACAAGTTATTGAGAAAGTAATGTTAGTCTGTTATGCTCTTCACAGTCTTTCATTGCATCCAATCTAGTAACTTTCTCTAATTTGGCACAGACACAGACACACGCATAACTCTTCACCTCATTATCTCTACAGGTCGTAAACATTCCAATAGGTGGGGGAAGGGTGTTGTCTCTTTGGCCAGCGACCATCTTGAAAGCACGCTGACTCACACAGACACACACACATGTATACACACATACCTATCTTTGTTTAGCAATTATACCGTTAGTAATTTGTGTTTTTATACTTTATTATATTCATAATAAATGTTTTTCTTTCACAAATGTTTTCTTATTAATGTTGCATAAGTGAATTTCGCCAACCTCTACACTGTCAAGAACCCCATATCTTTCAACTTAGCTAACTATCTATATGGTAATTTTGGTTATAGTTATTAATTTAATTGTTAATCAGAGTTCCAAATTTGTAGTTAGAACCTTAATCAATGAGACTTAATCAATAAATTGGCTATCTTTTCCCTTCCTTTGAAGGGTGGTGCCCGAGGTAACTTTAATCAATTAAAGTTATTATTTAATATTAATAATAAAATATTAATATTTAATATTTTATTTTGATAACCAAATTTATTGAATGCCGAAAGGCACACCATTTTATGGTATCACGTTTGATGCATTATGGCACAACATCGAGCACATCATACGTAACAAGGCATAAAAAGATGAAACCGACAAGAGAAGGAGAACAACCAGACTGTATTTGTTCTATGAGTTTGCAAATAACCAAATTTATGTCACTGCTAATACTGTTTTTTTTTGTTTTATACGACTGATTACTATTATATAGTATGACCCGTGACAGGAGCTTTTTTGCGTCATCGCAACAACATTCATATAATCACTTCCTGTTTGGTTATTTGTCCTTTATTTTTGTTTTGTTTTTAAGTACAGCGTTTATTTAGGTTGCTGTAATGCTTTATACTGAGCTGAATTACAGAGCTTTTATTTTGAAAAGTTGTCTGATGTACAGTCTGAAAGAATAACCAGTAAAGTAAATAATTCAAACTTATAAATCAATCACACATGTGAACAGTAATAAAGCAAATTCACACTACTATTCACACTGACTGTAAAATTGGTACAAAAAACACAATCTGCTTGATCATGGATGCACAACAGCTTCATTGCAATCTCAAGTGAACAGCTCACTCCAAACAAGCATGTTTAGAACAGGCACTGCACTAGTGTACGATATGTGCACATGAAAGGCCAAAGAGAATTCTACGTAGGTGGATAATTCAACTTTCTGTCACAAGGTGTAAGAGGCAACAAGAGAAAAGTTCTCAGACCCTCTCGTTTGTTTGTGTCTCTGCGGTTTGAAACAGGATGTCCCCAGATCAGTAGCTTGAGGTTGGTTTGTTCACTGCACCGTGAGGGAGGGTTAACAATCTGTGATACATTTAAAGGCAAATTCCACCAACTTTACAAATCTGATCAAACGTCAGTTTTACTGCGTCATGTGCATGCAGAATGTCTTCTCCACCCTGATGATGTCACCTGGGTTTTCTCATGTTTGGTTTCTCCAGTGGTGTTTGAAGAAGTGATCAGCTCACATTGGTCGCTGTGAAGCAGCGTGGCGTCACGTGGCTGAAACAGAGAACAGGGACGACCACCTGAGGAGCCTCATGCACGATGCCGCTTGAAGCTTCTGCTTGTGATGTGACTTGGGTTAGGGTTAGTCCCATCCCTGATCGATGTATCAGGTGATTTTATTTGCTCAGTAAATCAACATAAGGTGTCGCAATAAATGATAACCCCTGTTGTTGTTTTTTTGCTTTTTCTAGTTTGTTTATTTTCCTTGCTATACATACATGTACATGTCTGTATTTTTACATATGTGTTAAAAAGCAATACAAAGCTTAATCAAAAAGGATAACCCTTTTCAAAAAAAAATATGAATCTAACATTTCACATTTTGTCTTTGTGATATTTTTGAACTGTGACAGAAGCATTAAAGGTTCAGTGTGTAGAATCTAGTGACATCTACTGGTGAAGTCGCATGTTGCAGATGGATACCCCTCACCTCACCCTCCCCTTCCAAACATGAAAGAGAACCTGTGGTAGCTTCAGTTGTGATAAAAACTCAAACAGTGTTTAGTTTGTCCAGTCTGGGCTACTGTAAAACATGGCAGCCTCCGTAGAGAGGACCCACTCCTGATAGTATTCAAAGTATTTGAAGATAAAGGACCAATTCTAGGATAAAGAAAAGAACAATTGTACAATTTAAATGAAACACAAGTGAAAACATCAGTAGGATTATTTTATATTCACTTTCTGCCAAAAGATCCCTTTCCCCCAAATCTTACACACTGAACCTTTAAGTTGAAATAACCTGTTGAAGTCAGAGCTTTAAGGACGTACTGAGCCGTTTGTGAAGTAAACCAAGAGACAAACTGTGAGACAGAGCAAGAGAATCCCAGTTCTAATGATGGAGAGCCAAACCAAGGTTCTCATCTGTGCCGTTTGGTCGTCTGGGACCAGCAGCTCGCTTCCGCTGCCGAACAGTATCTCGCCACAGGAGGCCACAGCGCAGTAGTAGGTCCCAGCGTCAGAGGCCCTGAGGTTGGTCCTCTGCAGGTGGTATGAACAGCTGTGTGAGGGAGACCCCGGTACGGAGATGTGTTCACACTGATCACCGTGTGTGTGAAGGATGCCGTGGCGAGACCCGTGTCTGAACCAGTAAACGTTGTGTTCTCCATCACAGGTTCCAGTGAGAACTGTACAGTTGAGTGTCACAGAGCCTCCTAGGGGAACGGTCTCAGATACAGGCCCCTGGACAATTTCCTGGTGTTCCTGGAGTCTGGCTCCTAAATTACATGTAATTGTGACAATTAAGTATTTTATATTCGTAAAGTAATTTTTTTGTGACGATTTAATAAGACTTTATGCTGACAATAATCCTTATGAACAGTACATGCACATCATATTTCGAATTGCCTATAACCTTTTCAGCAATTTTGACCGAGTGAAGAGGAGAAATCTGAGAGCAGGTGATTCATGCGTGTACAGAAGCACTGCTCTCAAACTGTAAGACCACGCTCTTGAAAAATGACAGGAAAAAAACTCAGAATTGAACACTAGCAATCTTGATGATACTTCCAACGATAAATCATTAATTAAAATCTCTAACAACCAATGACATGCGAAGGAATGTAAAAGCCCCCACCAACCTCTGACACTTAAAAAGACCCCCTCTCCAAATTCCACCATGTTGGAGTGCGAGCCTCCGCAGAAGTACGAAGCCGAATCTGAGAGTTGGACGTCAGAGATGTGTAAATGATTCTTCCCTTCCTCCCTCCACACAGAGAAACGAGGATTCTCCTCCAACCAGTGGAAGACTTTAGACGGCTCATCATGTTTGTAAACACTAGACAGGAGCTCCGGTCTGAATCCTAAGGTTTGTCTGTACCAGGAGAAGTGCATCAACACCTGACTGTCGTAGAAGCAGCGTAGATTCACGTTGTCCCCAACGCTGGCCGATACAACACCAGTGTCCTGCTCGACTGCAGCCGACTGGATCACGGCTGACAGGTGAACTGGGTGAAGAAAAGATAAAACGTTACAGCAGCAGTAGACAGCATTCAGTTTTCAGTCTCACTCAGGACCACAGACGCAACTTATCTTGTATCCAGACACTTACATACACCACAGACCAAGGTAGACAGGTGCATCGTCTCAAAGGTCTTGGGAAATGAACATTTTGTGCAAAAAGAGCAGACACCAGCATAAAAATGAGGTTGCAGCTGATTGGCTGTTAAGAGGGTCAGTCTGCGTGACACTTTAAACATCCGCCAGGACCTCGGCAGGAAGTGAATCATTCCACTCCACCAAGTTGTGATTTACTTTCATTTGCTCCATTTCAATTTAATAAATGTGAAATATCACCAGATGATGACTGGACAAAGGCCAAAGGTCATGTATAGAATGGTGTGTATAGTGTTAATATATAAATAGTTTATGATGTCATATGATAAGTTAAATCATCAAGAAGTCTTAAGTTGATATCGTTGTCATTTGAGGGATCTCTGCTTCCTGGACTAAAGGCACGACCTAAAACTTATATAGATGGAAAAATCATTTATGATCATATGGTAGGAAAGTTGTCACCATGATGTCACTATGAAGCCAGGAAATGACATCATATTTTGTGGTAACTTTTTAACTACTCTTAAACTGACACATCACTATGAAAACCTTTTGGCAAATGGAAAACTTCTTGAGGAAATAAAAGTGTCACTTTTAGAAAGTGGATAATATATAATAAAATCCTCTGTAACATGCATCAAATACATGATGACAGTACTGTGTATTGTCAGCCTGTACCCGCCTCTTTACACTGAGACCACTTGTCTCTGAAACACAGATCAGTGACGAACATTACAGCAGTGCTGTCGCACCATGCGCACGACAATGAACTACACCCTCCTGTCAGCTATACTCTGTATCCTCAGTAAGTAGATCTATTTTTCTCAATATATCAACAGCCAACTTTTATGATTTTTAATGGTTTAGATCTATTTTGTTGACTTAGTTATATTCTCTTTCATCCACTTTGTCATGAGGCCTCTATTACTCTTTTGCAGTATCTGTAGGACCTAGTGTTTAGACAAAACAGCGGTTAGCCTAAGACAGATAGAGAGACACTCCACAAATTGACTAATGCTATGTAGCCATCTTGACTTTTAAGGCGTATAATACTCCTTTCTCCCCCGATGCATCAGGTAAAATGACAATTAATACTTCTGACATCATCCGTCTCCAGAAAAAACTTCACCCTGCAAGATTTCCCTTGCAACAACCTCTCTACCCTAACAGAAAAATGTCAGAATCTTGTTTGTTTCAGGTTGGATCTCTGTCTCAAGTTGTGAATATCATGTTGTGGAGGTCCAGACCGGTGAAGAGGTCACGCTGCTGTGTACCAACTACACCAGTTCCCCCTCTTACATATCATGGTTCAGACTGGAAAACGGATCCAACACCAGCCACATCTCCTCCATGCTCTCCCTTGACACAGGTGCATCGTACTTCGATGGGTTTGAAAAAGAAAAGTTCAGCATGACGTCCAACGTCAGTAACGTCTTTCTCCAAATCAAACAAGTGGATTTATTGGACTCTGGACTCTATATATGTGGCTTTAACGTGGGCACCAACTCCAGAAAATCCCCAGCAGTTTACAGTGCAACGTATTTAAAGGTTAAAGGTAAGATCGCTGCAGAGTTTTGTCTGTGTTTTGTTATAGGGGAAATAGATTTTATGCCGTCTTGAAATAAGAGCTGGTCTGAACTAAATACACGACAGTTCCTGCAAAAAGAAGCCAGTGTCTTGATCGCCACCTGGTGGCTGACATGGAGCAAACTAAAAAGTTAAAATACACATACAATTATAATTTCCTGTTTGTTTTATACAATGTTAGTAGTTGATAAGAAAAGTATTACATGTTTAGATCTAAAGAAATGTAATCTCTGCTGAAGCCTTTGTGATGGTGATAGCATTTGTCTGCACCATAGTTTTTGGAGACGGGACCAAGCTGGAGTTTCATGGTGAGTCTCACGTGATGAATAGTGATCATTACTCCTTAGGTTAAAAGTGTGTGACGTCTCCTGTCCTCTGGCTCTCTGCAGATGAGGTGGACTGGCTGGTGGTTTTCTTGAGTGCGACCTCGGCAATCACCACCCTGCTGAGTGTTTTACTGGCTTTCTCAATATGCATGATGAGGGTTACAGGTAAATGATACTATCTGTTCCTCATGATCCCAGTGATCAATATATGACATTAAAAAGTCTTTCTCTCTTTTCAGATCCCCATGCTCCATCCTCCAAAATAAATGCAAAGGTAAAGATGAGCTGTTGTGTTACTGTTCAAACACTTGTGCACATTGTCTGTCATGGCCAACAACATGACTGACTGTTTCTCATGCACAGGATGAGCAGAATGAAGACGACCCCTGCTACATTGCTCACAGGGAGATACAGATGAACAGATCCAGAGGACAGAGGGATGATACCTGGAGTGAATGTGTGTACTTGAGTGTGAGGCAGTAGAGCTGGACACCTTCTGTATTTGTCTCTGTGTTTAATCACCACATTTATGTCTTTACTGACATCAGAACAGTCCTGTAAATTAGATTTTTACCTCCGTGTGAAACATGTAAAGCTTCAGCTTGCTATCATCTAAATAAAACCAGTGGTTCAGTGTGTGCATGACTCATTTCTACTGTGTCTGTGCACTCAAAGTAGTGCAGGTAACAGTGGACGACGTGCATCCTGCTGAAGCGTGAGCTTTCTCATGAAGCCGAGCTTTCATCATTCACAGACCACAGCTATCTGTTGGAAACATGGTGACCACATGTCACATACAAGCACCTTTTTATAATTTACTTGTGGCCACAAGTGAGAACACAACCTAGTGTACCAACGAAAAATGTTACCTGCTAATGAGGCGGGGTCATTTGATACTATCTTCACCTTTCTGAAGTGAGGACGTTTGGGCCTGCAGGGATCTCAGAGATGCATATCTCAAAACCTCAATATAGGTGTGCAGTGCTAAAAGCTACCACAAAAAAATGTTTAACAGATCAAGCTCAAAAGTCCCCTCTGATCTACACCTTCCTCGAACCGAAAACATAAACGGACGTTGCAGCCTTGAAACTGGCCACTTCTCAGTGTTTGGCTTTTGCTCTGACTCTCTGTGGTGGATAAGGTGAGAGCACTGTGACTGTGAGCTGGTTTCCGCTGGTGGAAAATGAAGTCCTGTCGCTCGAACACAGGAAGACTGAAGTGTTAAACAAAGAGAAGTCATCTTTACAAGAGGCAGCTCGCATGCTGTGTGCAACGAAGGGAAACACAAAGCCCTAACAGAGCAAACTGAAAGAGTTTTGCAATGAAATGTAATAATCACAGGTGGGAAGTAGTTGTTCTATAAGTTTGTAAATAACCCAATTTATGTTACTGCTAAAACTGTTACTTACAAAGTTTGTATAACAATCCATACTTCCTGTTTGGTAATTTGTCCTTTTTCTTTTAGTTTTTTTTAAGTACAGTGTTTATTTAGGTTGCTGTAATGCTATGTACTGAGCTGAATTACAGAGCTTTTATTTTGAAAAGATGCCGGATGTACAGTCTGAAAAAATAACCAGTAAAGTAAATAATTCAAACTTATAAATCAATCACACAGGTGAACAGTAATAAAGCAAATTCACACTACTATTCACACTGACTGTAAAAGTGGTGCAAAAAACACAATCTGCTTGATCATGGATGCACAACAGCTTCATTGCAATCTCAAGTGAACAGCTCACTCCAAACAAGCATGTTTAGAACAGGCACTGCACTAGTGTACGATATGTGCACATGAAAGGCCAAAGAGAATTCTACGTAGGTGGATAATTCAACTTTCTGTCACAAGGTGTAAGAGGCAACAAGAGAAAAGTTCTCAGACCCTCTCGTTTGTTTGTGTCTCTGCGGTTTTGAAACAGGATGTCCCCAGATCAGTAGCTTGAGGTTGGGTTTGTTCACTGCACCATGAGGGAGGGTTAACAATCTGTGATACATTTAAAGGCAAATTCCACCAACTTTACAAATCTGATCAAACGTCAGTTTTACTGCGTCATGTGCATGCAGAATGTCTTCTCCACCCTGATGATGTCACCTGGGTTTTCTCATGTTTGGTTTCTCCAGTGGTGTTTGAAGAAGTGATCAGCTCACATTGGTCGCTGTGAAGCAGCGTGGCGTCACGTGGCTGAAACAGAGAACAGGGACGACCACCTGAGGAGCCTCATGCACGATGCCGCTTGAAGCTTCTACTTGTGATGTGACTTCATGTGGGGAAGAAATGTGTTTATAAAGTCTGAATTAAACCGTTTGTTTTCTCTTCTAAAGGAGATGTTGCCTTCACCCAATCAGTTGTTGTCACAGATGGAACTAAATAAATGAAAAATTGTCTTAAACTTTTTTTTTTTGTTCTTGACATATTGAAATTAATCTGAAAATTTTACAATTACATGTTGTACTTATGAATTTTGTCATCGTAATGCAAACTATAACTTTATTAAATGCGCCACAGCAATTACACACACTTATTAAAGAGCCATGAATTATTGGATTTGATAGGTAGAGCATCACCCATGTCCCATCCCTGATCGATGTATCAGGTGATTTTATTTGCTCAGTAAAACAACAATAGGTGTCGTAATAAATGATAACCCCTGTTGTTAAACTTTTAACTGAACCTTTAAGTTGAAATAACCTGCTGAAGTCAGAGCTTTAAGGACGTACTGAGCCGTTTGTGAAGTAAACCAAGAGACAAACTGTGAGACAGAGCAAGAGAATCCCAGTTCTAATGATGGAGAGCCAAACCAAGGTTCTCATCTGTGCCGTTTGGTCGTCTGGGACCAGCAGCTCGCTTCCGCTGCCGAACAGTATCTCGCCACAGGAGGCCACAGCGCAGTAGTAGGTCCCAGCGTCAGAGGCCCTGAGGTTGGTCCTCTGCAGGTGGTATGAACAGCTGTGTGAGGGAGACCCCGGTACGGAGATGTGTTCACACTGATCACCGTGTGTGTGAAGGATGCCGTGGCGAGACCCGTGTCTGAACCAGTAAACGTTGTGTTCTCCATCACAAGGTATCCAGGTGCATCGTCTCAAAGGTCTTGGGAAATGAACATTTTCTGCAAAAAGAGCAGACACCAGCGTAAAAATGAGGTTGCAGCTGATTGGCTGTTAAGAGGGTCAGTCTGCGTGACACTTTAAACATCTGTCAGGACCTCGGCAGGAAGTGAATCATTTCACTCTACCAAGTTGTGATTTACTTTCATTTGCTCCAATCTAATAAATGTGAAATATCTCCAGATGATGACTGGACAAAGGCCAAGGTCATGTATAGAATGGTATGTGTAGTGTTAATATATAAATAGTTTATGATGTCATATGATAAGTGACATCATCAAGAAGTCTTACGTTGATATCGTTGTCATTTGAGGCATCTCTGCTTCCTGGACTAAAGCACGACCTAAACTTATATAGATGTAAAAATCATTTATGATCATATGGTAGGAATGTTGTCATCATGATGTCACTTTAAAGCCAGAAAATGACGTCATATTTTTTCGGTAACGTTTTAACTTTTGCAACCAGTAACAGTTGAGTCATATATATATATATTCTGAATCTTTTTTTTTCATTACGGACTATTTGACTGATTCTCGTAAATTAAAGATGTTTTTCTCACAATATGACAACTTTATTTTCATAAAGTTCAGACTTTTTCTCTCCTAAAATCTCACCTTTGTTCTCGACCATTTAAATGCAAGTTACTCTTAAACTGACACATCACTATAAAAACTGTTTGGCAAATGGAAACCTTCTTGAGGAAATAAAAGTGTCACTTTTAGAAAGTGGATAATATATAATAAAATCCTCTGTAACATGCATCAAATACATGATGACAGTACTGTGTATTGTCAGCCTGTACCCGCCTCTTTACACTGAGACCACTTGTCTTTGAAACACAGATCAGTGACGAACATTACAGCAGTGCTGTCGCACCATGCGCACGACAATGAACTTCACCCTCCTGTCAGCTATACTCTGTATCCTCAGTAAGTAGATCTATTTTTTCTCAATATATCAACAGCCAACTTTTATGATTTTTAATGGTTTAGATCTATTTTGTTGACTTAGTTATATTCTCTTTCATCCACTTTGTCATGAGGCCTCTATTACTCTTTGCAGTATCTGTAGGACCTAGTGTTTAGACAAAACAGCGGTTAGCCTAAGACAGATAGAGAGACACTCCACAAATTGACTAATGCTATGTAGCCATCTTGACTTTGAAGGCGTATAATACTCCTTTCTCCCCCGATACATCACATAAAATGACAATTAATACTTGTGACATCATCCGTCTCCAGAAAAAACTTCACCCTGCAAGATTTCCCTTGCAACAACCTCTCCACCCAAACGGGGTCTGAATGTCAGAATCTTGTTTGTTTCAGGTTGGATCTCTGTCTCACGTTGTGAATTTCACGTTGTGGAGGTCCAGACCGGTGAAGAGGTCACGCTGCTGTGTACCAACTACATCAGTTCCCCAACTCACATATCATGGTTCAGACTGGAAAACGGATCCAACACCAGCCACATCTCCTCCATGCTCTCCCTTGACACAGGTGCATCGTACTTCGATGGGTTTGAAAAAGAAAAGTTCAGCATGACGTCCAACGTCAGTCACGTCTTTCTCCAAATCAAACAAGTGGATTTATTGGACTCTGGACTCTATATATGTGGCTATAACGTGGACAGAGACTCCAGAAAATTCCCAGCAGTTTACAGTGCAACGTATTTAAAGGTTAAAGGTAAGATTGCTGCAGAGTTTGTCTGTGTTTTGTTATAGGGGAAATAGATTTTATGCCGTCTTGAAATAAGAGCTGGTCTGAACTAAATACACGACAGTTCCTGCAAAAGAAGCCAGTGTCTTGATCGCCACCTGGTGGCTGGCTGCCATATAGGTCGTTAACTTGACTCCTCCGTGGTTAATGGATGGGACATGGAGCAAACTAAAAAGTTAAAATACACATCAAATTATATTTTCCTGTTTGTTTTATACAACGTTAGTAGTTGATAAAAAATTATTACATGTTTAGATCTAAATAAATGTAATCTCTGCTGAAGCCTTTGTGATGGTGATAGCATTTGCCTGCACCATAGACTGTATAAAAAGATGGACGACGTGACAGCTCCAGGAAAGTTAGGCCAAAGCGTCTCAGTCGCTACCTGGTGGCTGGCTGCAACATAGGTCATAAACCCTGCCCCCTCCATGTTAGCAAATTGGACATGGACCAAAATAAGATAGATGGTTTTCTGTCATTTGAGGTAGTTGTTATCACACTGATGTATGCTCAAGTGTTTTGGTTATTTGTTATCTGATGCTGTAAAAACAAGGTGAAAAGTAGAAGTGGAGCCGCGTCGTCCATCTTTATATACAGTCTTTGGTCTCAACGCACATAAATGTATCTTTCTTGTAGAACAGTCTGATGAACATGCAAATCTGATCATCGAGATCCTCATGGGCGGTCTGATTATCGTCCTCATTATAATCATCATCGCTCTGGTTCTGAAAATCTGGAAACTTCATACAGGTATTTATGTGTTTTTATTCCAACTTTGCCAATACAAAGCTCCCTGACTCCTGACCAGATGTATTGTTTCTGTCATTTAGCACATAAAGAGGCACAGGATCCACAACACAGTAAGGTAATCAAACTTGAACCATAGATTAACATTGATCCAAGTCTTTCAGTCATCAAGTAGTGGTTTTATGTAATGCCACACAGACAGCTCAGGGTGATACAAGTCATTGAATACTTCCATTTACAGAATGTGGGCTCTGATGACCTGAACTACGCAGGACTGAGTTTCCTTCCAAGAGCAGAGCGGAGCAGAAGGCCTGCTAGAGAGAGAGAGCCGGAGCCTAATGTTGTCTACGCCACCACCATGCACTCAAGAAACCACCGGAACTGAAGCTCAGAGAGGAACTGAGGCGTTGTCGTCAGTCAGCTTTTGGGCTTTTGGGCTGTTTGTGGATGGGAGGAGTTGCCATCACTGTGACAAGATGTTGTGAAAAATAATTGTGATATAATTTTAAATCTTACTTAAAGTGAAGTCTTTATCTTCTCATTGTACATGTGTATCTTGGTGCAAAAGTAAAACGGCAAAAGGCTGGAAAAGGTATTGATGACTGTCCAGAGTTTTGTTTTAGTCATGACCTCCGGGGGATGTCCGGAGAATGGGGACCGGACTTTCTGCAGTGTTTGCCTTTCATACATGAACAAAGCAGCAGGAGATTTCCCGATCATATTGTATATCAAGCAGTATTGTTGTAATCGTAATCCATGATCAGCTGCCACCACGATCACGATCCACCACTATCTAACATCAGGGTCCCCCTTAACGATCACGATCCATCACCACGATCAGATGCCACCATGATCCACAATTTCAATTCGATTCAATTTTATTTGTATAGCACCAAATCATAAGAGACATTATCTCAAGGCGCTTTACATAAAAGGACAATCCATCGTCATGATCCACCACCACTGTCAGGATCCACCATCGTGGGGAAGAATTATGTTTATAAAGTCTGAATGAATCCGTTTGTTTTCTCTTCTCAAGGAGATGTTGCCTTCACCCAATCAGTTGTTGTCACAGATGTACCTAAATAATTTGTTTCTCTTCTTGCTAAACCACTTTGACATATTGTAAGAAATCTGAAAATTTTACAATTACATGTTGTACTTATGAAATTTTGTCATAGTAATGCAAACTACAACTTTATTAAATGCGCCACAGCAATTGCAGACTTATTGAAGAACCATGAATTATTGGATTTGATAGGTAGCGCATCACCCATGTCCCATCCCTGATCGATGTATCAGGTGATTTTATTTGCTCAGTAAATCAACAAAAGGTGTCGTAATAAATGATAAGCTGTTTTTCTTTGCTATATATACACATGTTCATGTTTGTATTTTTATATTTGTGTTAAAAAGCAATAAAAGCTTAATCAAAAAGCATGTTTAAAACTAGCGTGAAAATAACGTGTACAAAGTTTTATTAAGGAGAGTGTAAAATGGCCCCAAACAAATGATGAATCTAACATGTCACATTTTGTCTGTGATATTTTTGAATTGTGACGGAAGCATTAAAGGTTCAGTGTGTAGAATTTAGTGACATCTAGTGGTGAAGTCGCATGTTGCAGATGGATACCCCTCACCTCACCCTCCCCTTCCAAACATGAAAGAGAACCTGTGGTAGCTTCAGTTGTGATAAAAACTCAAACAGTGTTTAGTTTGTCCAGTCTGGGCTACTGTAAAAACATGGCGGCCTCCGTAGAGAGGACCCACTCCTGATAGTTTTCAAAGTATTTGAAGATAAAGGACCAATTCTAGGATAAAGAAAAGAACAATTGTACAATTAGATGAAACACACGAGTGAAAACATCAGTAGGATTATTTTATATTCACTTTCTGCCAATAGATCCCTTTCCCCCAAATCTTACACACTGAACCTTTAAGTTGAAATAACCTGTTGAAGTCAGAGCTTTAAGGACGTACTGAGCCGTTTGTGAAGTAAACCAAGAGACAAACTGTGAGACAGATGAAGAGAATCCCAGTTCTAATGATGGAGAGCCAAACCAAGGTTCTCATCTGTGCCGTTTGGTCGTCTGGGACCAGCAGCTCGCTTCCGCTGCCGAACAGTATCTCGCCACAGGAGGCCACAGCGCAGTAGTAGGTCCCAGCGTCAGAGGCCCTGAGGTTGGTCCTCTGCAGGTGGTATGAACAGCTGTGTGAGGGAGACCCCGGTAAGCCTTTGTGATGGTGATAGCATTTGTCTGCACAATAGTTTTGGTGACGGGACCAAGCTGGAGTTTGATGGTGAGTCTCACGTGATGAATAGTGATCATTACTCCTTAGGTTAAAAGTGTGTGACGTCTCCTGTCCTCTGGCTCTCTGCAGATGAGGTGGACTGGCTGGTGGTTTTCTTGAGTGCGACCTCGGCAATCACCACCCTGCTGAGTGTTTTACTGGCTTTCCTCAATATGCATGATGAGGGTTACAGGTAAATGCTACTATCTGTTCCTCATGATCCCAGTGATCAATATATGACATTAAAGAGTCATTCTGTCTTTTCAGATCCCCATGCTCCATCCTCCAAAATAAATGCAAAGGTAAAAGATGAGCTGTTGTGTTACTGTTCAAACACTTGTGCACATTGTCTGTCATGGCCAACAACATGACTGACTGTTTCTCATGCGCAGGATGAGCAGAATGAAGACGACCCCTGCTACATTGCTCACAGGGAGATACAGATGAACAGATCCAGAGGACAGAGGGATGATACCTGGAGTGAATGTGTGTACTTGAGTGTGAGGCAGTAGAGCTGGACACCTTCTGTATTTGTCTCTGTGTTTAATCACCACATTTATGTCTTTACTGACATCAGAACAGTCCTGTAAATTAGATTTTTACCTCCGTGTGAAACATGTAAAGCTTCAGCTTGCTATCATCTAAATAAAAACAAGTTTTATTTTATTTGTGTGTGTATGACTCATTTCTACTGTGTCTGTGCATTCAAAGTAGTGCAGGTAACAGTGGACGACGTGCATCCTGCTGAAGCGTGAGCTTTCTCATGAAGCCGAGCTTTCATCATTTCACAGACCACACCTATCTGTTGGAAACATGGTGACCACATGTCACATACAAGCACCTTTTATAATTTACTTGAGGCCCACAAGTCGTGAACACAACTTCACATTGCTTTAGTAAGGTTTGTGTGACTATTGTCTTCGTGTGTACCAACCAAAAATGTTACCTGCTGAAGGGGCGGGGTCATTTGTTACAGGCTTATACACATTATGACATTAGACTGTATATAAAGTCCTGGTCATAAACATACATATATGTAAATACATTCACTAAATATATCTCTGAATAACAGAACCTTTTGTGTGATTTATATCAAGTGGCACAAGCAAGATCATCAGCTCCCCCCACAACAAATCCAGAGGTGACACTTATCTCAATGATCCATTAATGGACATTCAAACTTCCTTTTACAGTTTAAATTTTCTTTTCAAGACCAATATCCTAATTCGTCTCTATGTGTGTTATGGACCCAGGGTTACCGAGATGCAGACGACCTCCATTATGCTGCTTTGAATATTAACTTCCCCAACAGGTCAAGACGACAGAGGGACAACAGAAAGGCTGAATGTGTGTACTCAGGCATAAAGCAGTGAAAGTGTGCAGTGCAGGAAACCAGAAATGATGTTGTCGCACCTATGGGCTGTTTATACTAATACTGTAGTGTCCATAGTAAGTGTCCTTCAGCAGAGCAAGAAGACAAACAGACGGTGACGGGAGTGAATGCGTGTACACCAGTGTAAAGCAGTAGAGCTGAACATCTTACACTTCCATACATGCTGAATGTAAAGCTTCTCTATGCAAAACAAATTAAAGATTTTAAAAAAGCCGAATTGATTTGATGTTGTCAGTTGCCATATTTTCCACTCCCACTAAATATAGAATATACTTCTTGAACTTAACCCCAAGTTGTTTAACAATTTCGTACCTGACATGTGAGGATCTGTATTTAGCCTCCGTGTGGTCAAAAGACCGTCTGCTCTCTTTGTCTGAGCACTTTCAAACAGGAAGTCTCTGCAGTGTCTTCACTACACCCCAGCAGACTACTTCAAGTGAACAGCAATGAAATGAACAGAAGTTGACAGAAGAGAATCACCAATACTCATCAAGCAGTGTCACAAAACAGGGATTAAAAGTGTTAAATAAACTTACACAGATACACATACACAAATAAAATGTTAAAACATTACTCATGAAATCATATTTATTCTTCTATCAACCACATGGTAGCCATGATCCAGTATGTTTGACTTGATAGGGGCAGATGAAGCAATATAACAAGTTACCCACAGCCCACAGCATTAAAAATTACATTTTCTGATGTAATACACAAAACACTGCCCTCATATTTGCTTATATCTTTTTGTTTTCAAGTCACACGTCATTATAAACTATGAATGTGTGTCATCTACAAGTCACTGAAAGCTTCAAGAGCAGTTGCTGTGACTCTTATGTTAAAATTGTTACCTCCACTAAGGAGGTTATGTTTTCACCCCTGTCTTGGCTGGTTGGCTGCTTGGGAGAAGGACAGGGCGTGGGCCAAGAAACAACCCATTCAATTGAGGTGCAGATCTGGACAAAAGGGGCTGATCCAGGATCTTTTCATCACTTCTCTTCATTGCCTAAATTGTAGAGTAGTAGTACATTTTTTAATGTGGTCCCTGTTGTAACCTGAGGTCCACAGCAAAGGCCCTAATAACCATTCCACATTCCCGGCTGGAGCACCAAAGGGGACCAGGTCTTTTCTGTTAGAGCCCCCCCCTCTTTGTCAGACAGATCTCCAGAGGAAGATTGTTCCAAACTCCTTATCCTCTTTAGAGATACATTTTATACATGTGCTGTCTTAGTCCTTGGGGTCTGAATTCCCCTGTAACTTTCATTAATATATTTTAATCTCTTTCCGATCTTACCTGCTGTTTGTTATTTATTCATGTTCGACTATATATTATTTTTCACAATTTTTTCTAATCTGTATTATTTATATACTTGTGCTCTTATGTTTATTTTAATTGTTTTCCATTGTTTGCCCTTAATTTTTCACTTTTAACTTGTAACCTTGTAACTGTGCTTTGAAAGGTGCTATATGAATAATTGAATACAATTGTAGTAGTAGTAGTATTATGTACTCTAACTGCGTCAGATGTCTCTCACCCTGTGACTCTTTTTAAAGAACAAAGATTCAGATCAAAGGTAGCAGTGATCATGTGATCAGTGTTGCCCTGCTGGCCAATCAACACAAGTCTTTACTCTGAAGAGAGGAGAAAGTGTCGGGCTGTTTGTCATTCAACACGACGATTTCAACATGATGACATCTCCCAAGTTCGTTCTCTACCTGACATGTTTCTTCTTGGGGAAAATGGGTGAGTTGTGTTTTATTTAAATATTCACTCAGTCCTGATGCTGATTACGATTTAATTTCTGTCACATAACATTAACAGTTATTTTGCTTTTCTCCTTTTTCTCTTCAGTTCAGATGCATCATGTTGTCTTGTCTCATCAAGACAGCGTATTTAAATCAGTTAATGTTGGAGACAACTTGACTTTGCAGTGTTCATATGAGGAGAGGGAAGATAGGATGTATTGGTACAAACAAACACCAGGACAGAAACCTCGAATTATCTCATTGACAAACAAAATCTCGAAAAATTTTCCGTTATTGAATGAATTCAAGGACAATCAATCCTTCACTGTGGAAACTAATGATGTTGTGAGTCACCTAAATATCTCAGATCTGCAGCTTTCAGACTCAGCTACTTACTACTGTTCAAAGAGAGAGATATATGTGCTTCAGTTTATGCAGAGCATCACTGTGAGTGTGAAAGTTTCAGGGTCTAACATCCAGGCTCTGGTGCATCAGTCTGAGAGCATCCAGCCAGGAGGCTCTGTGACTCTCAGCTGTACAGTTCACACTGGGACCTGTGATGGAGAACACAGTGTTTACTGGTTCAAGAACTCTGAAGAACCTCAGCCAGGACTCATTTACACCCACGGAGACAGGAACGATCAGTGCGAGAGGAATCCCGACAATAAGACACACACCTGTGTCTCCAACTTGTCAATGGAGAGACTGAACCGTTCTCATGCTGGGACCTACTACTGTGCTGTCGCTGCATGTGGACACATTGTGTTTGGAGACGGGACCAAGCTGGAGTTTGACGGTGAGTCACTACCAGAGACTCATTTAATGAATAGTGACAGTTACGTAGAAAGAGACAGGATTTTGGTAAAATACTGTATAACAACAAAATGAAACAGTAACCCAGTTGGTCCTGTCTGAATGTCCCCACTGACGGTGACCCAATAAGGCTTCACCACCAGTGGACGGTGGAGGTGTGCACCACGACTAAATATATATTTATTATTATAAATAATAATTTATTAAGTATTAGTTCAACTTTTCTTGTTTATTTTTTCTCCAAGATTATATTATCACTATAATTATTATTGTATCGGTGAGATAATTTTTAATAATAAGATTATTTTAACAGTGCTCGGATTATTATTATTCTAAGATTATTAGTAATGTTATAATTATAAATAATATTTTTTCTTTTCATAAACACACACACACACACACACACACACACACACACACACACAGTTGTCATTCCGTTCTGTTAACTGTCCTGTATTCACTGTTCTTGTCCTCTTTGTTTTGTTCTGTCAATGTCTTGTCTCTTGTCTTGCAAAGTTAAATGAAAATCGCAAAAAAGAAGAGACAGAATTAGTAGAACTTCTCCTGTTGCAGATGAAGTGAACTGGCTGGTGTATTTCCTGAGTGGAGCTTTGGGATTCACCATCAGCCTTTTGCTGGCTGTGTTACTGTACAAGATAAACAAGAGAAGATGCTGGAGATGTTCAGGTAACCACTCATCTCTAGCTTGTGTTCACTCAATTTGGCTTTTTAGCAAAATAATAATAATATGTTTTATTTCACTGACCCTTTCTAGATAAGGACACCTTAAAATATATGATAAGTAAATCCATGATTCATGAATTAAAGTTAAACCAAGTGTTAAAAATAAATTAGGAGATGCAAACACCTCAATTCAACACAAGACTAGTTAAGAAGTAAAACCAGGTTAAGAGGTAAAGGCACCTAACAGGACATATGTGAACACAAGAGTGACTAAGACTTTGTCTTTGCATGTGTTTCATAACCAGAGTCTCGTACACAACCATCATCTCCCTCCACAACAAATGCAGAGGTAAATACAATCTTTTTAAGAGTGAAATTTACATTTGACAATAAATACGTTTATTTTATAAGGAGCCATCTTGATCTACTTATATGTTGTTTCTAGGGCAACCAACATGCAGATGACCTCCATTACGCTGCAGTAAATGTGAACGTGGCCAGCAGATCAAGACGACAGAGGGACAACACAAACGATGAATGTTTGTACTCAAGTGTTAAACTGTAGAATTGTGTTTTTAAGAACGGTCTATGTTTGAGATGTGGGATTTCTCAGTCTTTCTTTAGAGGTGGAGCATGATTCTTGTCTGTAATGCTTTTTTATTCGTTTTCCAAATATAAATGTGGCTTTTTTTGTGATTAAAGATAAAAAACAACTCATGATGTAATTACACTTTTATGGTTAGACAATGTGTGTGTGTGGGGGGGCATGTTTTGACAGTTGCTGTTGGTCTTTGATGGAATGACACTTTGACCATGACATATGGAAAACGATGATTAAACTTCATGTAATGAAAGTTTGTGTCCCAGTCTGGGTGTGTGTGCAGCGGGTGACGGCTGCGTCTCTGATCTGCTGTGTGTTCACATAGGGAGTGTGTCTACTGAGGAGCTGCTACGTGAGGTTATGACTTCTGTATTTCCTTGAATAAAAGAAGGTTTGTTCTCAACTAACTGCCAGGACTCTACAATATGAAGCTGTGCATCTTCCGGTCCTACAATAATAACAATAAAAACCTGGTTTAAACAAGTGAATGGATTCAGTGGACAGAAACGCTACAGTGCTTTTTACTTTGAAACAGGTACAGGAAGTGTGGCAAATATTTGTATTTGTGACATATTCAACAGACATTGAAACAGCGCGCAGCATGTGGAGGAAATAGGCGAAACCCCAAGCGCTGCTCATCTGGGCCGCGTGGCCGCCCTGACCTGGGTGACAAAATGAAAAGTCACAACGTTCTGTCACGTTTCCTCCAAGAGAGGCGAGAGGAGGTTTAGAATGTGGACACAAGTATCAAAGGCATCTTTTCCAAATGAAGGGTATTACTCATATCAGGTTCAAGGCTCTGGCTACATTGGTAGATGGTTTGAACAGATGATACATTCTTCTTTACTTTCATGACTCGTCCCTATAATAAGTGCTGGGACAGCAAAGTATGATATTAATTCATTGATATAGGTTTCGCTGTTTCCTGGAAGCATCATCTATGATCCCATGTGGTCTAGCAGCTAGCGTTCCAGGTTTTAGCCTCCACCACATATCCATAACCTACATCAAACGGATGCCAGAAATTACTAACCCTATATCCTTGAAGATAATTATGTTTTTAAGATCTGATTGGCCGTGTGGATTCACTGCTACATGTGAACTGGCTCCAGTGTAGGCCATGCAGGTACAACAGTGGTCAGAGGTGTCAGTAGGTCATGATATCAAAAATATCCCCCTCTTGTTTCCTTTTTGTTTCAATGCTTGTTTCCTTTTTCCTGTGTATTATATTTGCATATGTGCTTATATTGTGTATAATTGAGTTTTTTAATGGGAATAAGTTACATTGTTTTGCTATATTTGCAAATTCTTGAAATAAAAACTAAAACTGTCTGATGTTTCCCTCGTATCGATAATGCCAACTTTTCCATGAGCTGATTTGTGCTTATCCACGTTCACACTAACAAACACAACCCAGCGCTACTTAATCGTACATTGCAGAAAATAACCTACGGGAAAACATTGTCCATGCCACAGATTGAGAGTGGTAATAAAGTGCCGGTGTTTGTTTACTCAGTACTGCACCATGACTCAATCTCAATGAAGTGATGGACACATTTAAATTTACTTCATTACTTTTGTTCCAACTAAGTAAATAGAGTCACCCCACATCCAGTTCACTGCATCTTGAATAAGACTTTTGTTGTTGTCTTTTGTCACAAACTAGAATCTCAAGCAGCTGCAGCAGCTCTGAATATGGAGGTAAGTGGTAGTGTTGCACTACTTAAGAAGCTGGTTTGAATTCACATGTATGACACAAGTTTACATTTTTTTTAAATCTACATCAGAGGATTGATCATGGCTCATAACACCAACTAACGGTGTTTCAAACATCTTGGAACCTGTAGGACCATTTCTTACGTAGAGTAAACCATTTGGGACGTCCTGACCTTTTCATATATATTTACACCGCGACATTTCTGTTGCAAAGGTGTGTGTGCTGCTATGGGGAGTTGTCCTCCACAGACAATAAATACAACTTTACTTTGTGTCTTAGCCCCACCTCCCAGCACCACATTCCACAGGCGTTTTTGAATTTCCAGGGACTTTGGGGGTGAAGATAGACTTTAATAATTCTGTTCTCAACACTTGTCTACATCAGTTATGTTTAGACACACGTCCTCCTAATATGACAAATGACTTATGTTTTATTAGCAGGGTCATCAAGTTGCAGACAACCCACTGTCAGGTTCGGTTAGGCAAGTGGACCCAGGATGCAGAGTTTAAACAAAAGGTGTCCTTTTAATGGCCAACAGAAAAACAACAAACAAAGGAGAATCTCAAAAAGTCAAAAACTGAGAAAACAAAAGACACACAGGGGAAAACACTGGAAGCTTACGAGAAGACCAGAAGAAGCAGGGGACGCGAGCACAGGAGATGAAGCATATAGACAGGACAGGAGATTTCGGCAGGCAGTAAGACAGACATTAAGACAGGGCATAACTACAAGCACAAGAGATCACAACAAACATATGACAACAGGAAGCACAGAGACTTATATACACACAGGGAAGGCAGGGGCAATTGACCGACCGGTGGAACACATGAGGACTGGTGCATGGCAATCACAAAGACAGGAAGTGAGAAAGAAAACACGCGGGAGCAGGGCCTACAAAATAAAACAGGGAAACAGAACACAGGGAGTGGGAAAACCAGAGACACAGAAACAACAACACATACAAACATAAACACAAGGATATACATGAAACACAAGGAGGTACTAATGAACTGAAAACACTCTTCAAAAAGAGGCGGAAACTAAACACTCAAAAGACAAAACCATGACACCCACATTATGCTGCTTTAATGGAGCACAGGTTCAGCAGAGCAAGAAGACAAACAGACGGTGACGGGAGTGAATGCGTGTACACCAGTTGTAAAGCAGTAGAGCTGAACATCTTACACTTCCATACATGCTGAATGTAAAGCTTCTCTATGCAAAACAAATTAAAGATATTACATCAGCCGAAATGATTTGATGTTGTCAGTTGCCATAATCTCCACTCCCACTAATATAGAATATACTTCTTGAACTTAACCCCAAGTTGTTTAACAATTTCATACGTGACATGTGAGGATCTGTATTTAGCCTCCGTGTGGTCAAAAGACCGTCTGCTCTCTTGTCTGAGCACTTTCAAACAGGAAGTCTCTGCAGTGTCTTCACTACACCCAGCAGACTACTTCAAGTGAACAGCAATGAAATGAACATAAGTGACAAAAAACAGAATCACCAATACTCTCATCAAGAAGTGTTGATGTTACTCTTATGTTAAATTGTTACCTCCACTTTGGAGGTTATGTTTTCACCCTGTCTTGGCTGGTTGGCTGCTTGGGAGAAGGACAGGGCGTGGGCCAAGAAACAACCCATTCAATTGAGGGGCAGATCTGGACAAAAGGGGCTGATCCAGGATCTTATCATCACTTCTCTTCATTGCCTAAATTGTAGAGTAGGAGTAAATTTTGGAATTTACTCTATGATTTCATTGTTGACTTCAGACTTTTTGATACCATGTGGTCCCTGTTGTAACCTGAGGTCCACGGCAAAGGCCCTAATAACCATTCCACATTCCCGGCTGGAGCACCAAAGGGGACCAGGTCTTTTCTGTTAGAGCCCCCCCTCTTTGTCAGACAGATCTCCATAGGAAGATTGTTCCAAACTCCTTATCCTCTTTAGAGATACATTTTATGGATGTGCTGTCTTAGTCCTTGGGGTCTGACTTCACCTCTAACTTTTATAAATATTTTTTAATCCATCTCCGATCTTACCTACTGTTTATTTATTCTTGTTAAACTATATATATTTTTCAATATTTTTTCTAATCTGTAACATTTATATCCTTATATTTGTGCTCCTATGTTTTCTTTTAAATGTTTTCCATTGTTTGCCCTTAATTCTTCACCTTTAACTGGTAAAGCACCTTGTAACTGTGCTTTGAAAGGTGCTATATGAATAACTGAATACAATTGTAGTAGTAGTAGTATTATGTACTCTAACTGCTTCAGATGTCTCTCACCCTGTGACTCTTTTCAAAGAACAAAGATTCAGATCAAAGGTGGCAGTGATCATGTGATCAGTGTTGCCCTGCTGGCCAATCAACACAAGTCTTTACTCTGAAGAGAGGAGAAAGTGTCGGGCTGTTTGTCATTCAACACGACGATTTCAACATGATGACATCTCCCAAGTTCGTTCTCTACCTGACATGTTTCTTCTTGGGGAAAATGGGTGAGTTGTGTGTTTTTTAAATATTCACTCAGTCCTGATGCTGATTACGATTTAATTTCTGTCACATAACATTAACAGTTATTTTGCTTTTCTCCTTTTCTCTTCAGTTCAGATGCATCATTTTATCTTGTCTCATCAAGACAGTGGATTTATATCAGCTGATGTTGGAGACAACTTGACTTTGCAGTGTTTCTATGAGGGGGATGACAATAACATGTATTGGTACAAACAAACACCAGGACAGAGACCTCGAATTATCTCAATTACGCACAGAGCCTCTAAAAATCTTTCGTCAGTGAATGAATTCAAGAACAATCAACGCTTCACTGTGGAAACTAATGATGTTGTGAGTCAACTAAATATCTCAGATCTGCAGCTTTCAGACTCAGCTACTTACTACTGTATAAAGAGTCATTTATATGTGTTTGAGTTTATGCAGAGCGTCACTGTCAGTGTGAAAGGTTCAGGGTCTAACATCCAGGCTCTGGTGCATCAGTCTGAGAGCATCCAGCCAGGAGGCTCTGTGACTCTCAGCTGTACAGTTCACACTGGGACCTGTGATGGAGAACACAGTGTTTACTGGGTCAAGAACTCTGAAGAACCTCAGCCAGGACTCATTTACACCCACGGAGACAGGAACGATCAGTGTGAGAGGAAACCCGACACACAGACAAACACATGTGTCTACAACTTGTCAATGGAGAGACGGAACCGTTCTCATGCTGGGACCTACTACTGTGCTGTCGCTGCATGTGGACACATTGTGTTTGGAGCCGGGACCAAGCTGGAGTTTCATGGTGAGTCTCACGTGATGAATAGTGATCATTACTCTTAGGTTAAAGTGTGTGACGTCTCCTGTCCTCTGGCTCTCTGCAGGTGAGGTGGACTGGCTGGTGGTTTTCTTGAGTGCGACCTCAGCAATCACCACCCTGCTGAGTGTTTTACTGGCTTTCTCAATATGCATGATGAGGGTTACAGGTAAATGATACTATCTGTTCCTCATGATCCCAGTGATCATTATATGACATTAAAAAGTCTCTCTCTTTTCAGATCCCCATGCTCCATCCTCCAAAATAAATGCAAAGGTAAAGATGAGCTGTTGTGTTACTGTTCAAACACTTGTGCACATTGTCTGTCATGGCCAACAACATGACTGACTGTTTCTCATGCGCAGGATGAGCAGAATGAAGACGACCCCTGCTACATTGCTCACAGGGAGATACAGATGAACAGATCCAGAGGACAGAGGGATGATACCTGGAGTGAATGTGTGTACTTGAGTGTGAGGCAGTAGAGCTGGACACCTTCTGTATTTGTCTCTGTGTTTAATCACCACATTATGTCTTTACTGACATCAGAACAGTCCTGTAAATTAGATTTTTACCTCCGTGTGAAACATGTAAAGCTTCAGCTTGCTATCATCTAAATAAAACAAGTTTATTTTATTTGTGTGTGCATGACTCATTTCTACTGTGTCTGTGCACTCAAAGTAGTGCAGGTAACAGTGGACGACGTGCATCCTGCTGAAGCGTGAGCTTTCTCATGAAGCCGAGCTTTCATCATTCACAGACCACAGCTATCTGTTGGAAACATGGTGACCACATGTCACATACAAGCACCTTTTTATAATTTACTTCTGGCCAGAAGTGAGAACACAACCTAGTGTACCAACCAAAAATGTTACCTGCTAATGAGGCAGGGTCATTTTATACTATCTTCACCTTTCTGAAGTGAGGACGTTGGGGCCGCAGGGATCTCAGAGATGCATATCTCAAAACCTCAATATAGGTGTGCAGTGCTAAAAGCTACCACAAAAAAATGTTTTAACAGATCAAGCTCAAAAGTCCCCTCTGATCTACACCTTCCTCGAACCGAAAACATAAACGGACGGTGCAGCCTTGAAACTGGCCACTTCTCAGTGTTTGGCTTTTGCTCTGACTCTCTGTGGTGGATAAGGTGAGAGCACTGTGACTGTGAGCTGGTTTCCGCTGGTGGAAAATGAAGTCCTGTCGCTCGAACACAGGAAGACTGAAGTGTTAAACCAAGAGAAGTCATCTTTACAAGAGGCAGCTCGCATGCTGTGTGCAACGAAGGGAAACACAAAGCCCTAACAGAGCAAACTGAAAGAGTTTGCAATGAAATGTAATAATCACAGGTGGGAAGTAGTTGTTCTATAAGTTTGTAAATAACCCAATTTATGTTACTGCTAAAACTGTTACTTACAAAGTTTGTATAACAATCCAATATGGTCTCCTCCAAAAACCAAAGCAGCCAATCGACCTGAATTTCAGTTTTTTTTATACGACTGATTACTATTATATAGTATGACCCGCGACAGGAGCTTTTTTGCGTCATCGCAACAACATTCATATAATCACTTCCTGTTTGGTAATTTGTCCTTTTTTTTTTTTTTTTTTAAGTACAGTGTTTATTTAGGTTGCTGTAATGCTATGTACTGAGCTGAATTACAGAGCTTTTATTTTGAAAAGATGTCTGATCTACAGTCTGAAAAAATAACCAGTAAAGTAAATAATTCAAACTTATAAATCAATCACACATGTGAACAGTAATAAAGCAAATTCACACTACTATTCACACTGACTGTAAAATTGGTGCAAAAAACACAATCTGCTTGATCATGGATGCACAACAGCTTCATTGCAATCTCAAGTGAACAGCTCACTCCAAACAAGCATGTTTAGAACAGGCACTGCACTAGTGTACGATATGTGCACATGAAAGGCCAAAGAGAATTCTACGTAGGTGGATAATTCAACTTTCTGTCACAAGGTGTAAGAGGCAACAAGAGAAAAGTTCTCAGACCCTCTCGTTTGTTTGTGTCTCTGCGGTTTGAAACAGGATGTCCCCAGATCAGTAGCTTGAGGTTGGTTTGTTCACTGCACCATGAGGGAGGGTTAACAATCTGTGATACATTTAAAGGCAAATTCCACCAACTTTACAAATCTGATCAAACGTCAGTTTTACTGCGTCATGTGCATGCAGAATGTCTTCTCCACCCTGATGATGTCACCTGGGTTTTCTCATGTTTGGTTTCTCCAGTGGTGTTTGAAGAAGTGATCAGCTCACATTGGTCGCTGTGAAGCAGCGTGGCGTCACGTGGCTGAAACAGAGAACAGGGACGACCACCTGAGGAGCCTCATGCACGATGCCGCTTGAAGCTTCTACTTGTGATGTGACTTCATGTGGGGAAGAAATGTGTTTATAAAGTCTGAATTAAACCGTTTGTTTTCTCTTCTAAAGGAGATGTTGCCTTCACCCAATCAGTTGTTGTCACAGATGGAACTAAATAAATGAAAAATGTCTTAAACTTTTTTTTTTTGTTCTTGACATATTGAAATTAATCTGAAAATTTTACAATTACATGTTGTACTTATGAATTTTGTCATCGTAATGCAAACTATAACTTTATTAAATGCGCCACAGCAATTGCACACACTTATTAAAGAGCCATGAATTATTGGATTTGATAGGTAGAGCATCACCCATGTCCCATCCCTGATCGATGTATCAGGTGATTTTATTTGCTCAGTAAAACAACAATAGGTGTCGTAATAAATGATAACCCGTTTGTTAAACTTTTAACTGAACCTTTAAGTTGAAATAACCTGCTGAAGTCAGAGCTTTAAGGACGTACTGAGCCGTTTGTGAAGTAAACCAAGAGACAAACTGTGAGACAGAGCAAGAGAATCCCAGTTCTAATGATGGAGAGCCAAACCAAGGTTCTCATCTGTGCCGTTTGGTCGTCTGGGACCAGCAGCTCGCTTCCGCTGCCGAACAGTATCTCGCCACAGGAGGCCACAGCGCAGTAGTAGGTCCCAGCGTCAGAGGCCCTGAGGTTGGTCCTCTGCAGGTGGTACGAACAGCTGTGTGAGGGAGACCCCGGTACGGAGATGTGTTCACACTGATCACCGTGTGTGTGAAGGATGCCGTGGCGAGACCCGTGTCTGAACCAGTAAACGTTGTGTTCTCCATCACAAGGTATACAGGTGCATCGTCTAAAGGTCTTGGGAATGAACATTTTCTGCAAAAAGAGCAGACACAGCGTAAAAATGAGGTTGCAGCTGATGGCTGTTAAGAGGGTCAGTCTGCGTGACACTTTAAACATCTGTCAGGACCTCGGCGGAGGAAAGTGAACTCTTCAACTCTACCAAGTTGTGATTTACTTTCAATTTGGCTCCAATCTAATAAATGTGAAATATCTCCAGATGATGACTGGACAAAGGCCAAAGGTCATGTATAGAATGGTATGTGTAGTGTTAATATATAAATAGTTTATGATGTCATATGATAAGTGACATCATCAAGAAGTCTTACGTTGATATCGTTGTCATTTGAGGCATCTCTGCTTCCTGGACTAAAGGCACGACCTAAAACTTATATAGATGTAAAAATCATTTATGATCATATGGTAGGAAAGTTGTCATCATGATGTCACTATTAAAGCCAGAAAATGACGTCATATTTTTTCGGTAACGTTTTAACTTTTGCAACCAGTAACAGTTGAGTCATATATATATATATTCTGAATCTTTTTTTTCATTACGGACTATTTGAACTGATTCTCGTAAATTAAAGATGTTTTCTCACAATATGACAACTTTATTTTCATAAAGTTAAGACTTTTTCTCTCCTAAAATCTCACCTTTGCTCTCGACCATTTAAATGCAAGTTACTCTTAAACTGACACATTCACCTATAAAAACTGTTTGGCAAATGGAAACCTTCTTGAGGAAACTAAAAGTGACACTTTTAGAAAGTGGATAATATATAATAAAATCCTCTGTAACATGCATCAAATACATGATGACAGTACTGTGTATTGTCAGCCGTGTACCCGCATCTTTACACTGAGACCACTTGTCTTTGAAACACAGAGCAGTGACGAACATTACAGCAGTGCTGTCGCACCATGCGCACGACAAATGAACTTCACCCTCCTGTCAGCTATACTCTGTATCCTCAGTAAGTAGATTATTTTTTCTCAATATATCAACAGCCAACTTTTATGATTTTAATGGTTTAGATCTATTTTGTTGACTTAGTTATATTCTCTTTCATCCACTTTGTCATGAGGCCTCTATTACTCTTTTGCAGTATCTGTAGGACCTAGTGTTTAGACAAAACAGCGGTTAGCCTAAGACAGATAGAGAGACACTCCACAAATTGACTAATGCTATGTAGCCATCTGGACTTTTAAGGCGTATAATACTCCTTCTCCCCGACTGCATCAGGTAAAATGACAATTAATACTTGTGACATCATCCGTCTCCAGAAAAAACTTCACCCTGCAAGATTTCCCTTGCAACAACCTCTCCACTCAAACGGGGTCTGAATGTCAGAATCTTGTTTGTTTCAGGTTGGATCTCTGTCTCCACGTTGTGAATTTCATGTTGTGGAGGTCCAGACCGGTGAAGAGGTCACGCTGCTGTGTACCAACTACATCAGTTCCCCCTCTTACATATCATGGTTCAGACTGGAAAACGGATCCAACACCAGCCACATCTCCTCCATGTTTTCCCTTGACACAAAGTGCAAAGTACTTCGTGGGTTTGAAAAGAAAAGTTCAGCATGACGTCCAACGTCAGTAACGTCTTTCTCCAAATCAAACAAGTGGATTTATTGGACTCTGGACTCTATATATGTGGCTTAACGAGGACAGAGACTCCAGAAACTTCCCAGCAGTTTACAGTGCAACGTATTTAAAGGTTAAAGGTAAGATTGCTGCAGAGTTTTGATCTGTGTTTTGTTATAGGGGAAATAGATTTTATGCCGTCTTGAAATAGAGCTGGTCTGAACTAAATACACGACAGTTCCTGCAAAAAGAAGCCAGTGTCTTGATCGCCACCTGGTGGCTGGCTGCCATATAGGTCGTTAAACTTTGACCCCTCCGTGTTAATGGATGGGACATGGAGCAAACTAAAAAGTTAAAATACACATCAAATTATATTTTCCTGTTTGTTTTATACAACGTTAGTAGTTGATAGAAAAAGTATTACATGTTTAGATCTAAAGAAATGTAATCTCTGCTGAAGCCTTTGTGATGGTGATAGCATTTGCCTGCACCATAGACTGTATAAAAAGATGGACGACGTGACAGCTCCATGAAAGTTAGGCCAAAGCGTCTCAGTCGCTACCTGGTGGCTGGCTGCAACATAGGTCATAAACCCTGCCCCCTCCATGTTAGCAAATTGGACATGGACCAAAATAAGATAGATGGTTTCTGTCATTTGAGGTAGTTGTTATCACACTGATGTATGCTCAAGTGTTTTGTTATTTGTTATCTGATGCTGTAAAAACAAGGTGAAAAGTAGAAGTGGAGCTGCGTCGTCCATCTTTATATACAGTCTTTGGTCTCAACGCACAAAAATGTATTTTTCTTGTAGAACAGTCTGATGAACATGCAAATCTGACCATCGAGATCCTCATGGGCGGTCTGATTATCGTCCTCATTATAATCATCATCGCTCTGGTTCTGAAAATCTGGAAACTTCATACAGGTATTTTATGTTTTTATTCCAACTTTGCCAATACAAAGCTCCCTGACTCCTGACCAGATGTATTGTTTCTGTCATTTAGCACATAAAGAGGCACAGGATCCACAACACAGTAAGGTAATCAAACTTGAACCATAGATTAACAGTTGATCCAAGTCTTTCAGTCATCAAGTAGTGGTTTTATGTAATGCCACACAGACAGCTCAGGGTGATACAAGTCATTGAATACTTCCATTTACAGAATGTGGGCTCTGATGACCTGAACTACGCAGGACTGAGTTTCCTTCCAAGAGCAGAGCGGAGTAGAAGGCCTGCTAGAGAGAGAGAGCCTGTCTACGCCACCACCATGCACTCAAGAAACCACCGGAACTGAAGCTCAGAGAGGAACTGAGGCGTTGTCGTCAGTCAGCTTTTGGGCTTTTGGGCTGTTTGTGGATTGGAGGAGTTGCCATCACTGTGACAAGATGTTGTGAAAAATAATTGTGATATAATTTTAAATCTTACTTAAAGTGAAGTCTTATCTTCTCATTGTACATGTGTATCTTGGTGCAAAAGTAAAACGGCAAAAGGCTGGAAAAGGTATTGATGACTGTCCAGAGTTTTGTTTTAGTCATGACCTCCGGGGGATGTCCGGAGAATGGGGACCGGACTTTCTGCAGTGTTTGCCTTTCATACATGAACAAAGCAGCAGGAGATTTCCCGCTCATATTGTATATCAAGCAGCATTGTTGTAATCGTAATCCATGATCAGCTGCCACCACGATCACGATCCACCACTATCTAACATCAGGGTCCCCCTTAACGATCACGATCCATCACCACGATCAGATTCCACCATGATCCACAATTTCAATTCGAATTCAATTTTATTTGTATAGCACCAAATCATAAGAGACATTATCTCAAGGCGCTTTACATAAAAGGACATCCATCGTCATGATCCACCACCACTGTCAGGATCCACCATCGTGGGGAAGAATTATGTTTATAAAGTCTGAATGAATCCGTTTGTTTTCTCTTCTCAAGGAGATGTTGCCTTCACCCAATCAGTTGTTGTCACAGATGTACCTAAATAATTTGTTTCTCTTCTTGCTAAACCACTTTGACATATTGTAAGAAATCTGAAAATTTTACAATTACATGTTGTACTTATGAAATTTTGTCATAGTAATGCAAACTACAACTTTATTAAATTGCGCCACAGCAATTGCAGACTTATTGAAGAACCATGAATTATTGGATTTGATAGGTAGCGCATCACCCATGTCCCATCCCTGATCGATGTATCAGGTGATTTTATTTGCTCAGTAAATCAACAAAAGGTGTCGTAATAAATGATAAGCTGTTTTTTCTTTGCTATATATACACATGTTCATGTTTGTATTTTTATATTTGTGTTAAAAAGCAATAAAAAGCTTAATCAAAAAGCATGTTTAAAACTAGCGTGAAAATAACGTGTACAAAGTTTTATTAAGGAGAGTGTAAAATGGCCCCAAACAAATGATGAATCTAACATGTCACATTTTGTCTGTGATATTTTTGAATTGTGACGGAAGCATTAAAGGTTCAGTGTGTAGAATTTAGTGACATCTAGTGGTGAAGTCGCATGTTGCAGATGGATACCCCTCACCTCACCCTCCCCTTCCAAACATGAAAGAGAACCTGTGGTAGCTTCAGTTGTGATAAAACTCAAACAGTGTTTAGTTTGTCCAGTCTGGGCTACTGTAAAAACATGGCGGCCTCCGTAGAGAGGACCCACTCCTGATAGTTTTCAAAGTATTTGAAGATAAAGGACCAATTCTAGGATAAAGAAAAGAACAATTGTACAATTTAGATGAAACACACGAGTGAAAACATCAGTAGGATTATTTTATATTCACTTTCTGCCAATAGATCCCTTTCCCCAAATCTTACACACTGAACCTTTAAGTTGAAATAACCTGCTGAAGTCAGAGCTTTAAGGACGTACTGAGCCGTTTGTGAAGTAACCAAGAGACAAACTGTGAGACAGATGAAGAGAATCCCAGTTCTAATGATGGAGAGCCAAACCAAGGTTCTCATCTGTGCCGTTTGGTCGTCTGGGACCAGCAGCTCGCTTCCGCTGCCGAACAGTATCTCGCCACAGGAGGCCACAGCGCAGTAGTAGGTCCCAGCGTCAGAGGCCCTGAGGTTGGTCCTCTGCAGGTGGTATGAACAGCTGTGTGAGGGAGACCCCGGTAAGCCTTTGTGATGGTGATAGCATTTGTCTGCACAATAGTTTTGGTGACGGGACCAAGCTGGAGTTTGATGGTGAGTCTCACGTGATGAATAGTGATCATTACTCCTTAGGTTAAAAGTGTGTGACGTCTCCTGTCCTCTGGCTCTCTGCAGATGAGGTGGACTGGCTGGTGGTTTTCTTGAGTGCGACCTCGGCAATCACCACCCTGCTGAGTGTTTTACTGGCTTTCTCAATATGCATGATGAGGGTTACAGGTAAATGCTACTATCTGTTCCTCATGATCCCAGTGATCAATATATGACATTAAAGAGTCATTCTGTCTTTTCAGATCCCCATGCTCCATCCTCCAAAATAAATGCAAAGGTAAAGATGAGCTGTTGTGTTACTGTTCAAACACTTGTGCACATTTGTCTGTCATGGCCAACAACATGACTGACTGTTTCTCATGCGCAGGATGAGCAGAATGAAGACGACCCCTGCTACATTGCTCACAGGGAGATACAGATGAACAGATCCAGAGGACAGAGGGATGATACCTGGAGTGAATGTGTGTACTTGAGTGTGAGGCAGTAGAGCTGGACACCTTCTGTATTTGTCTCTGTGTTTAATCACCACATTTATGTCTTTACTGACATCAGAACAGTCCTGTAAATTAGATTTTTACCTCCGTGTGAAACATGTAAAGCTTCAGCTTGCTATCATCTAAATAAAACAAGTTTTATTTTATTTGTGTGTGTATGACTCATTTCTACTGTGTCTGTGCATTCAAAGTAGTGCAGGTAACAGTGGACGACGTGCATCCTGCTGAAGCGTGAGCTTTCTCATGAAGCCGAGCTTTCATCATTCACAGACCACACCTATCTGTTGGAAACATGGTGACCACATGTCACATACAAGCACCTTTTTATAATTTACTTGAGGCCACAAGTGTGAACACAACTTCACATTGCTTTAGTAAGGTTTGTGTGACTTATTGTCTTCGTGTGTACCAACCAAAAATGTTACCTGCTGAAGGGGCGGGGTCATTTGTTACAGGCTTATACACATTATGACATTAGACTGTATATAAAGTCTGGTCATAAACATACATATATGTAAATACATTCACTAAATATATCTTCTGAATAACAGAACCTTTTGTGTGATTTATATCAAGTGGCACAAGCAAGATCATCAGCTCCCCCCACAACAAATCCAGAGGTGACACTTATCTCAATGATCCATTAATGGACATTCAAACTTCCTTTTACAGTTTAAATTTTCTTTTCAGACCAATATCCTAATTCGTCTCTATGTGTGTTATGGACCCAGGGTTACCGAGATGCAGACGACCTCCATTATGCTGCTTTGAATATTAACTTCCCCAACAGGTCAAGACGACAGAGGGACAACAGAAAGGCTGAATGTGTGTACTCAGGCATAAAGCAGTGAAAGTGTGCAGTGCAGGAAACCAGAAATGATGTTGTCGCACCTATGGGCTGTTTATACTAATACTGTAGTGTCCATAGTAAGTGTCCTTCAGCAGAGCAAGAAGACAAACAGACGGTGACGGGAGTGAATGCGTGTACACCAGTGTAAAGCAGTAGAGCTGAACATCTTACACTTCCATACATGCTGAATGTAAAGCTTCTCTATGCAAAACAAATTAAAAGATTTTAAAAAAAGCCGAAATGATTTGATGTTGTCAGTTGCCATATTTTCCACTCCCACTAAATATAGAATATACTTCTTGAACTTAACCCCAAGTTGTTAAAACAATTTCGTACCTGACATGTGAGGATCTGTATTTAGCCTCCGTGTGGTCAAAGACCGTCTGCTCTCTTGGTCTGAGCACTTTCAAACAGGAAGTCTCTGCAGTGTCTTCACTACACCCCAGCAGACTACTTCAAGTGAACAGCAATGAAATGAACAGAAGTTGACAGAAGAGAATCACCAATACTCTCATCAAGAAGTGTCACAAAACAGGGATTAAAAGTGTTAAATAAACTTACACAGATACACATACACAAATAAAATGTTAAAACATTACTCATGAAATCATATTTATTCTTCTATCAACCACATGGTAGCCATGATCCAGTATGTTTGACTTGATAGGGGCAGATGAAGCAATATAACAAGTTACCCACAGCCCACAGCATTAAAAATTACATTTTCTGATGTAATACACAAAACACTGCCCTCATATTTGCTTATATCTTTTGTTTTCAAGTCACACGTCATTATAAACTATGAATGTGGTGTCATCTACAAGTCACTGAAAGCTTCAAGAGCAGTTGCTGTGACTCTTATGTTAAAATTGTTACCTCCACTAAGGAGGTTATGTTTTTCACCCCTGTCTTGGCTGGTTGGCTGCTTGGGAGAAGGACAGGGCGTGGGCCAAGAAACAACCCATTCAATTGAGGGGCAGATCTGACAAAAGGGGCTGATCCAGGATCTTTATCATCACTTCTCTTCATTGCCTAAATTGTAGAGTAGGAGTAATTTGGAATTTACTCTATGATTTCATGTTGACTTCATACTTTTTGATACCATGTGGTCCATGTTGTAACCTGAGGTCCACGGCAAAGGCCCTAATAAACCATTCCACATTCCCGGCTGGAGCACCAAAGGGGACCAGGTCTTTTCTGTTAGAGCCCCCCCTCTTTGTCAGACAGATTCTCCATAGGAAGATTGTTCCAAACTCCTTATCCTCTTTAGAGATACATTTTTATGGATGTGCTGTCTTAGTCCTTGGGGTCTGACTTCACCTCTAACTTTTATAAATATTTTTTAATCCATCTCCGATCTTACCTACTGTTTATTTATTCTTGTTAAACTATATATATTTTTCAATATTTTTTCTAATCTGTAACATTTATATCCTTATATTTGTGCTCCTATGTTTCTTTTAAATGTTTCCATTGTTTGCCCTTAATTCTTCACCTTTAACTGGTAAAGCACCTTGTAACTGTGCTTTGAAAGGTGCTATATGAATAACTGAATACAATTGTAGTAGTAGTAGTATTATGTACTCTAACTGCTTCAGATGTCTGTCACCCTGTGACTCTTTTTCAAAGAACAAAGATTCAGATCAAAGGTGGCAGTGATCATGTGATCAGTGTTGCCCTGCTGGCCAATCAACACAAGTCTTTACTCTGAAGAGAGGAGAAAGTGTCGGGCTGTTTGTCATTCAACACGACGATTTCAACATGATGACATCTCCCAAGTTCGTTCTCTACCTGACTGTTTCTTCTTGGGGAAAATGGGTGAGTTGTGTGTTTTTTAAATATTCACTCAGTCCTGATGCTGATTACGATTTAATTTCTGTTACATAACATTAACAGTTATTTAGCTTTTCTCCTTTTTCTCTTCAGTTCAGATGCATCATTTTATCTTGTCTCATCAAGACAGTGGATTATATCAGCTGATGTTGGAGACAACTTGACTTTGCAGTGTTTCTATGAGGGGGATGACAATAACATTTATTGGTACAAACAAACACCAGGACAGAAACCTCGAATTATCTCAATTACGCACAGAGGCCTCTAAAAATCTTTCGTCAGTGAATGAATTCAAGAACAATCAACGCTTCACTGTGGAAACTAATGATGTTGTGAGTCAACTAAATATCTCAGATCTGCAGCTTTCCAGACTCAGCTACTTACTACTGTATAAAGAGTCATTTATATGTGTTTGAGTTTATGCAGAGCGTCACTGTCAGTGTGAAAGGTTCAGGGTCTAACATCCAGGCTCTGGTGCATCAGTCTGAGAGCATCCAGCCAGGAGGCTCTGTGACTCTCAGCTGTACAGTTCACACTGGGACCTGTGATGGAAAACACAATGTTTACTGGTTCAAGAACTCTGAAGAACCTCAGCCAGGACTCATTTACACCCACGGAGACAGGAACGATCAGTGTGAGAGGAAACCCGACACACAGACACACACCTGTTTCTACAACTTGTCAATGGAGAGACTGAACCGTTCTCATGCTGGGACCTACTACTGTGCTGTCGCTGCATGTGGACACATTGTGTTTGGAGACGGGACCAAGCTGGAGTTTGATGGTGAGTCACTACCAGAGACTCATTTAATGAATAGTGACAGTTACGTAGAAAGAGACGGGACCAAACATTTGGTAAATACTGTTTAACAACAAAATGAAACAGTAACCCAGTTGGTCCTGTCTGAATGTCCCCATTGACGGTGACCCAATAAGGCTCACCACCAGTGGACGGTGGAGGTGTGCACCACGACTAAATATATATTTTATTGATGATTATTGTAATTATTATTAGTGATGATAGCGATGATCATAGTAATGATTATAATTTACTGTTATTATAAATAATAATTTATTAAGTATTAGTACAACTTTTTTCTTTATTTTTTCTCCCAGATTATATTATTATTACTATAATTTATATTGGAATGGTGAGATTAATTTTAATAATACGATTATTTAATAATGGTCCGATTATTATTATTAAAAGATTATAAGTATTGTTTTTATAATTATAATATTTTTTTTCTATAAATAAGAAAAACACACACATACACACTTTGTCATTCCGTTCTGTTACCTGTCCTGTATTCACTGTTCTTGTCCTCTTTGTTTGTTCTGTCAATGTCTTGTCTCTTGTCTTGCAAAGTACATGAAAATCGCAAAAAGAAGAGACAGAATTAGTAGAACTTCTCTGTTGCAGGTGAAGTGAACTGGGCTGGTGTATTTCCTGAGTGGAGCTTTGGGATTCACCATCAGCCTTTTGCTGGCTGTGTTACTGTACAAGATAAACAAGAGAAGATGCTGGAGATGTTCAGGTAACCACTCATCTCTAGCTTGTGTTCACTCAATTTGGCTTTTTAGCAAAATAATAATAATACGTTTTATTTCACTGACCCTTTCTAGATAAGGACACCTTAAAATATATGATAAATAAATCCATGAATCGTGAATTAAAGTTAAACCAAGTGTTAAAAGTGGATTAGGAGACGCAAACACCTCAATTCAACACGTACAACACAAGACTAGTTAAGAAGTAAAACCAGGTTAAGAGGTAAAGGCACCTAACAGGACATATGTGAACACAAGAGTGACTAAGTCTTTGTCTTTGTATGTGTTTCATAACCAGAGTCTCGTACACAACCATCATCTCCCTCCACAACAAATGCAGAGGTAAATACAATCTTTTTAAGTGTGAAATTTACATTTGACAATAAATATTTTTTTTATCAGGAGCCATCTTGATGTACTTATGTTGTTTCTAGGGCAACCAACATGCAGATGACCTCCATTACGCTGCGTTAAATGTGAACGTGGCCAGCAGATCAAGACGACAGAGGGACAACACAAACGATGAATGTTTGTACTCAAGTGTTAAACTTTAGAATTGTGTTTTTAAGAACGGTCTATGTTTGAGATGAGGGATTTCTCAGTCTTTCTTTAGAGGTGGAGCATGATTTGTTGCCTCCATTAATAAAGTATCGAGAGCAACTTTTCCGAATGAAGGGTATTACTCATATAGCAGGGACCTAAATATGTTTACACACCCACATCAGGGGAACAAAACATGAGTCCAGATAATGTAAATCATTAAATCTCGTATGTTTTAAGCTTTGGTTTAGGTCAGGGTAAAGGTTGGAGTTATAGACAAGTCACTGTAACGTCCTCTGAAGTCATGGAGACATGTTGCAGAACACATCCAACACTTCAACATTGAGTTTTACATTTCTAGTAGTAGTAGTAGTAGTCCTCTCTTTTTGTTTGTCTACTTAATTTAAATACTGATCTATAGACAGGAGGGGAAGTATTTTGATTTGACGGCCCATTGCATGGTTGGTCCAGATCTTCCCATATTTTCAGGGGTTTTTTTGTCAGGCCTCCACACTCTCTCATATTAATATAACACTTGTTTATACTTTGGTTTTGTGAATAAATTCTTTGTTGAATCTGGCCTGTCGTCCTGTATTATTATTCATAATGCGGCCACTGGACTGAACCACATTTAAATTTATGTTTTTGTGGCCGTAACATTTCTATACTTAGGTCTCCCGCTTCATGCTCTTAAGTTTCTCACACACACACACACACACACACACACACACACACACACACACACACACACACACACACACACACACACACACACACACACACACACACACACACACACACACACACACACACGATTGTTGTCTTGTGTTTGTCATAGTCAACTATCATTGGCTACATTGGTAGATGGTTTGAACAGATGATACATTCTTCTTTATTTTCATGACTCGTCCCTATAATAAGTGCTGGGACAGCAAAGTAGGATATTAATTCATTGATATCAGTTTTCGCTGTTTCCTGGAAGCATCATCTATGATCCCATGTGGTCTAGCAGTTAGCGTTCCAGGTTTTAGCTTGCGCCACATATTCATAACCTACATCAAACGGATGCCAGAAATTACTAAACATATATTCTTGAAGATAATTATGTTTTTAAAGATCTGATTGAGCGTGTGGATTCACTGCTACATGTGAACTGGCTCCAGTGTAGGCCATGCAGGTACAACAGTGGTCAGAGGTGTCAGTAGGTCATGATATTAAAAATGTCCCCTCATTTGTTTCCTTTTTGTTTCACTGCTTGTCTCCTTTTGCCTGTGTATTATATTTACGTAGGTGCTTATATTGTGTATAATTGAGTTTTTTTAATGGGAATAAGTTTCATTGTTTTGCTATATTTGCAAACTCTTGAAATAAAAACTAGAACTGTGCGATGTTTCCCTCGTATCGATCATATCAACATTTCCATGAGCTGATTAAGTCGTGTCAGGGCTCCATGTTTGCAGGATGCAGAAAAAAGAGCAAATGGACAAAATAGGTATATGTGTGAATTAAAAAACAGAAGTAGACTTACTGTGTAAGCATATGGAGCCAAATCCAGGCCAAAAGGTTTGATCATTTGAAAAGAAAAAAGTGAAAGTGAAAGTTTAAGTTTTGATCTTGCATTTTGTACAATGTACTCAAAGGTTTTTCTGGGTTAAATATAGTTTTGATTGACTTTTAACTTGTAACCTTGTAACTGTGCTTTGAAAGGTGCTATATGAATAATTGAATACAATTGTAGTAGTTGTAGTATTATGTACTCTAACTGCTTCAGATGTCTCTCATCCTGTGATTCTTTTTAAAGAACAAAGATTCACATCAAAGGTGGCAGTGATCATGTGATCAGTGTTGCCCTGCTGGCCAATCAACACAAGTCTTTACTCTGAAGAGAGGAGAAAGTGTCGGGCTGTTTGTCATTCAACACGACGATTTCAACATGATGACATCTCCCAAGTTCGTTCTCTACCTGACATGTTTCTTCTTGGGGAAAATGGGTGAGTTGTGTGTTTTTTAAATATTCACTCAGTCCTGATGCTGATTACGATTTAATTTCTGTCACATAACATTAACTGTTATTTAGCTTTTCTCCTTTTTCTCTTCAGTTCAGATGCATCATTTTATCTTGTCTCATCAAGAAAGTGGATTTATATCAGCTGATGTTGGAGACAACTTGACTTTCCAGTGTTTCTATGAGGGGGATGACAATAACATTTATTGGTACAAACAAACACTAGGACAGAAACCTCGAATTATCTCAATGATGTACAAATTCTCTAAGGATTTTCCGTTATTGCATGAATTCAAAGACAATCGACGATTCACTGTGGAAACTAATGATGTTGTGAGTCACCTAAATATCTCAGATCTGCAGCTTTCAGACTCAGCTACTTACTACTGTTCAAAGAGTCGTTCATATGTGTTTGAGTTTACGGAGGGCGTCACTGTCAGTGTGAAAGGTTCAGGGTCTAACATCCAGGCTCTGGTGCATCAGTCTGAGAGCATCCAGCCAGGAGGCTCTGTGACTCTCAGCTGTACAGTTCACACTGGGACCTGTGATGGAGAACACAGTGTTTACTGGTTCAAGAACTCTGAAGAACCTCAGCCAGGACTCATTTACACCCACGGAGACAGGAACGATCAGTGTGAGAGGAAACCCGACACACAGACAAACACCTGTGTCTACAACTTGTCAATGGAGAGACGGAACCGTTCTCATGCTGGGACCTACTACTGTGCTGTCGCTGCATGTGGACACATTGTGTTTGGAGCCGGGACCAAGCTGGAGTTTCATGGTGAGTCTCACGTGATGAATAGTGATCATTACTCCTTAGGTTAAAAGTGTGTGACGTCTCCTGTCCTCTGGCTCTCTGCAGGTGAGGTGGACTGGCTGGTGGTTTTCTTGAGTGCGACCTCGGCAATCACCACCCTGCTGAGTGTTTTACTGGCTTTCTCAATATGCATGATGAGGGTTACAGGTAAATGATACTATCTGTTCCTCATGATCCCAGTGATCATTATATGACATTAAAAAGTCTTTCTCTCTTTTCAGATCCCCATGCTCCATCCTCCAAAATAAATGCAAAGGTAAAGATGAGCTGTTGTGTTACTGTTCAAACACTTGTGCACATTGTCTGTCATGGCCAACAACATGACTGACTGTTTCTCATGCGCAGGATGAGCAGAATGAAGACGACCCCTGCTACATTGCTCACAGGGAGATACAGATGAACAGATCCAGAGGACAGAGGGATGATACCTGGAGTGAATGTGTGTACTTGAGTGTGAGGCAGTAGAGCTGGACACCTTCTGTATTTGTCTCTGTGTTTAATCACCACATTATGTCTTTACTGACATCAGAACAGTCCTGTAAATTAGATTTTTACCTCCGTGTGAAACATGTAAAGCTTCAGCTTGCTATCATCTAAATAAAACAAGTTTAATTTTATTTGTGTGTGCATGACTCATTTCTACTATGTCTGTGCACTCAAAGTAGTGCAGGTAACAGTGGACGACGTGCATCCTGCTGAAGCGTGAGCTTTCTCATGAAGCCGAGCTTTCATCATTCACAGACCACAGCTATCTGTTGGAAACATGGTGACCACATGTCACATACAAGCACCTTTTTATAATTTCCTTCTGGCCAGAAGTGAGAACACAACCTAGTGTACCAACCAAAAATGTTACCTGCTAATGAGGCGGGGTCATTTGATACTATCTTCACCTTTCTGAAGTGAGGACGTTTGGGCCTGCAGGGATCTCAGAGATGCATATCTCAAAACCTCAATATAGGTGTGCAGTGCTAAAAGCTACCACAAAAAAATGTTTTAACAGATCAAGCTCAAAAGTCCCCTCTGATCTACACTTTCCTCGAACCGAAAACAAACGGACGGTGCAGCCTTTAAACTGGCCACTTCTCAGTGTTTGGCTTTTGCTCTGACTCTCAGTGGTGGATAAGGTGAGAGCACTGTGACTGTGAGCTGGTTTCCGCTGGTGGAAAATGAAGTCCTGTCGCTCGAACACAGGAAGACTGAAGTGTTAAACCAAGAGAAGTCATCTTTACAAGAGGCAGCTCGCATGCTGTGTGCAACGAAGGGAAACACAAAGCCCTAACAGAGCAAACTGAAGATTTTGCAATGAAATGTATTAAACAGAGGTGGGAAGTATGGACAACCACACAGAAAAGATGATTCCTTTGTTGTGTAGCTATCAGTGCATATCGAGCACATCATACGTAACAAGGCGTAAAAAGATGAAACCGACAAGAGAAGGAGAACAACCAGACTGTATTTGTTCTATAAGTTTGCAAATAACCAAATTTATGTCACTGCTAATACTGGTTTTTTTTGTTTTATACGACTGATTACTATTATATAGTATGACCCGTGACAGGAGCTTTTTTGCGTCATCGCAACAACATTCATATAATCACTTCCTGTTTGGTTATTTGTCCTTTTTTTTGTTTTGTTTTTAAGTACAGCGTTTATTTAGGTTGCTGTAATGCTTTATACTGAGCTGAATTACAGAGCTTTTATTTTGAAAAGTTGTCTGATGTACAGTCTGAAAACATAACCAGTAAAGTAAATAATTCAAACTTATAAATCAATCACACATGTGAACAGTAATAAAGCAAATTCACACTACTATTCACACTGACTGTAAAATTGGTGCAAAAAACACAATCTGCTTGATCATGGATGCACAACAGCTTCATTGCAATCTCAAGTGAACAGCTCACTCCAAACAAGCATGTTTAGAACAGGCACTGCACTAGTGTACGATATGTGCACATGAAAGGCCAAAGAGAATTCTACGTAGGTGGATAATTCAACTTTCTGTCACAAGGTGTAAGAGGCAACAAGAGAAAAGTTCTCAGACCCTCTCGTTTGTTTGTGTCTCTGCGGTTTGAAACAGGATGTCCCCAGATCAGTAGCTTGAGGTTGGTTTGTTCACTGCACCGTGAGGGAGGGTTAACAATCTGTGATACATTTAAAGGCAAATTCCACCAACTTTACAAATCTGATCAAACGTCAGTTTTACTGCGTCATGTGCATGCAGAATGTCTTCTCCACCCTGATGATGTCACCTGGGTTTTCTCATGTTTGGTTTCTCCAGTGGTGTTTGAAGAAGTGATCAGCTCACATTGGTCGCTGTGAAGCAGCGTGGCGTCACGTGGCTGAAACAGAGAACAGGGACGACCACCTGAGGAGCCTCATGCACGATGCCGCTTGAAGCTTCTACTTGTGATGTGACTTCATGTGGGGAAGAAATATGTTTATAAAGTATGAATTAAACCGTTTGTTTTCTCTTCTAAAGGAGATGTTGCCTTCACCCAATCAATTGTTGTCACAGATGGACCTAAATAAATGAAAAATGTCTTAAAATTCTGTGTTTTTTATTCTTGCTGAACCACTTTGACATATTGTAATAAATCTGAAAATTGTACAATTACATGTTGTACTTATGAAATTTTGTTATAATAATGCAAACTACAACTTTATTAAATGCACCACAGCAATTGCACACACTTATTGAAGAGCCATGAATTATTGGATTTGATTGGTGTCCCATCCCTGATCGATGTATCAGGTGATTTTATTTGCTCAGTAAATCAACAAAAGGTGTCGTAATAAATGATAACCCGTGTTGTTGTTGTTTTTTTGCTTTTTCTAATTTGTTTATTTTCCTTGCTGTACATACATGTACATGTCTGTATTTTTATATATGTGTTAAAAAGCAATACAAAGCTTAATCAAAAAGGATAAGCCTTTTCAAAAAAAAATATGAATCTAACATTTCACATTTTGTCTTTGTGATATTTTTGAACTGTGACGGAAGCATTAAAGGTTCAGTGTGTAGAATAGAATCTAGTGACATCTACTGGTGAAGTCGCATGTTGCAGATGGATACCCCTCACCTCACCCTCCCCTTCCAAACATGAAAGAGAACCTGTGGTAGCTTCAGTTGTGATAAAAACTCAAACAGTGTTTAGTTTGTCCAGTCTGGGCTACTGTAAAAACATGGCGGCCTCCGTAGAGATGACCCACTCCTGATAGTATTCAAAGTAATTGAAGATAAAGGACCAATTCTAGGATAAAGAAAAGAACAATTTGTATAATTTAGATGAAACACACGAGTGAAAACATCAGTAGGATTATTTTATATTCACTTTATGCCAATAGATCCCTTTCCCCCAAATCTTACACACTGAACCTTTAAGTTGAAATAACCTGTTGAAGTCAGAGCTTTAAGGACGTACTGAGCCATTTGTGAAGTAAACCAAGAGACAAACTGTGAGACAGATGAAGAGAATCCCAGTTCTAATGATGGAGAGCCAAACCAAGGTTCTCATCTGTGCCGTTTGGTCGTCTGGGACCAGCAGCTCGCTTCCGCTGCCGAACAGTATCTCGCCACAGGAGGCCACAGCGCAGTAGTAGGTCCCAGCGTCAGAGGCCCTGAGGTTGGTCCTCTGCAGGTGGTATGAACAGCTGTGTGAGGGAGACCCCGGTACGGAGATGTGTTCACACTGATCACCGTGTGTGTGAAGGATGCCGTGGCGAGACCCGTGTCTGAACCAGTAAACGTTGTGTTCTCCATCACAAGGTAGACAGGTGCATCGTCTCAAAGGTCTTGGGAAATGAACATTTTGTGCGAAAAGAGCAGACAACAGCGTAAAAATGAGGTTGCAGCTGATTGGCTGTTAAGAGGGTCAGTCTGCGTGACACTTTAAACATCTGTCAGGACCTCGGCAGGAAGTGAATCATTCCACTCTACCAAGTTTGGATTTACTTTCATTTGCTCCAATCTAATAAATGTGAAATATCTCCAGATGACTGGACAAAGGCCAAAGGTCATGTATAGAATGGTATGTGTAGTGTTAATATAGAAATAGTTTATGATGTCATATGATAAGTGACATCATCAAGAAGTCTTACGTTGATATCGTTGTCATTTGAGGCATCTCTGCTTCCTGGACTAAAGGCACGACCTAAAACTTATATAGATGTAAAAATCATTTATGATCATATGGTAGGAAAGTTGTCATCATGATGTCACTATGAAGCCAGAAAATGACGTCATATTTTGTGGTAACGTTTTAACTTTTGCAACCAGTAACAGTTGAGTCATATATATATATATTCTGAATCTTTTTTTTTCATTACGGACTATTTGACTGATTCTCGTAAATTAAAGACGTTTTTCTCACAATATAACAACTTTATTTTCATAAAGTTAAGACCTTTGCTCTCGACCATTTAAATGCAAGTTACTCTTAAACTGACACATCCCTATAAAAACTGTTTGGCAAATGGAAACCTTCTTGAGGAAATAAAAGTGTCACTTTTAGAAAGTGGATAATATATAATAAAATCCTCTGTAACATGCATCAAATACATGATGACAGTACTGTGTATTGTCAGCCTGTACCCGCCTCTTTACACTGAGACCACTTGTCTCTGAAACACAGATCAGTGACGAACATTACAGCAGTGCTGTCGCACCATGCGCACGACAATGAACTTCACCCTCCTGTCAGCTATACTCTGTATCCTCAGTAAGTAGATCTATTTTTCTCAATATATCAACAGCCAACTTTTATGATTTTTAATGGTTTAGATCTATTTTGTTGACTTAGTTATATTCTCTTTCATCCACTTTGTCATGAGGCCTCTATTACTCTTTTGCAGTATCTGTAGGACCTAGTGTTTAGACAAAACAGCGGTTAGCCTAAGACAGATAGAGAGACACTCCACAAATTGACTAATGCTATGTAGCCATCTTGACTTTGAAGGCGTATAATACTCCTTTCTCCCCCGATGCATCAGGTAAAATGACAATTAATACTTCTGACATCATCCGTCTCCAGAAAAAACTTCACCCTGCAAGATTTCCATTGCAACAACCTCTCCACTCAAACGGGGTCTGAATGTCAGAATCTTGTTTGTTTCAGGTTGGATCTCTGTCTCACGTTGTGAATTTCACGTTGTGGAGGTCCAGACCGGTGAAGAGGTCACGCTGCTGTGTACCAACTACACCAGTTCCCCAATTCACATATCATGGTTCAGACTGGAAAACGGATCCAACACCAGCCACATCTCCTCCATGCTCTCCCTTGACACAGGTGCATCGTACTTCGATGGGTTTGAAAAAGAAAAGTTCAGCATGACGTCCAACGTCAGTCACGTCTTTCTCCAAATCAAACAAGTGGATTTATTGGACTCTGGACTCTATATATGTGGCTATAACGTGGACAGAGACTCCAGAAACTTCCCAGCAGTTTACAGTGCAACGTATTTAAAGGTTAAAGGTAAGATCGCTGCAGAGTTTTGTCTGTGTTTTGTTATAGGGGAAATAGATTTTATGCCGTCTTGAAATAAGAGCTGGTCTGAACTAAATACACGACAGTTCCTGCAAAAAGAAGCCAGTGTCTTGATCGCCACCTGGTGGCTGGCTGCCATATAGGTCGTAAACTTTGACCCCTCCGTGTTAATGGATGGGACATGGAGCAAACTAAAAAGTTAAAATACACATCAAGTTTTATACAACGTTAGTAGTTGATGAGAAAAGTATTACATGTTTAGATCTAAAGAAATGTAATCTCTGCTGAAGCCTTTGTGATGATGTTAGCATTTGTCTGCACCATAGACTGTATAAAAAGATGGACGACGTGACAGCACCATGAAAGTTAGGCCAAAGCGTCTCAGTCGCTACCTGGTGGCTGGCTGCAACATAGGTCATAAACCCTGCCCCCTCCATGTTAGCAAATTGGACATGGACCAAAATAAGATAGATGGTTTCTGTCATTTGAGGTAGTTGTTATCACACTGATGTATGCTCAAGTGTTTTGTTATTTGTTATCTGATGCTGTAAAAACAAGGTGAAAAGTAGAAGTGGAGCTGCGTCGTCCATCTTTATATACAGTCTTTGTCTCAACGCACAAAAATGTATTTTTCTTGTAGAACAGTCTGATGAACATGCAAATCTGACCATCGAGATCCTCATGGGCGGTCTGATTATCGTCCTCATTATAATCATCATCGCTCTGGTTCTGAAAATCTGGAAACTTCATACAGGTATTTTATGTTTTTATTCCAACTTTGCCAATACAAAGCTCCCTGACTCCTGACCAGATGTATTGTTTCTGTCATTTAGCACATAAAGAGGCACAGGATCCACAACACAGTAAGGTAATCAAACTTGAACCATAGATTAACGTTGATCCAAGTCTTTCAGTCATCAAGTAGTGGTTTTATGTAATGCCACACAGACAGCTCAGGGTGATATAAGTCATTGAGTACTTCCATTTACAGAATGTGGGCTCTGATGACCTGAACTACGCAGGACTGAGTTTCCTTCCAAGAGCAGAGCGGAGCAGAAGGCCTGCTAGAGAGAGAGAGCCGGAGCCTAATGTTGTCTACGCCACCACCATGCACTCAAGAAACCACCGGAACTGAAGCTCAGAGAGGAACTGAGGCGTTGTCGTCAGTCTGCTTTTGGGCTTTTGTGCTGTTTGTGGATTGGAGGAGTTGCCATCACTGTGACAAGATGTTGTGAAAAATAATTGTGATATAATTTTAAATCTTACTTTAAGTGAAGTCTTTATCTTCTCATTGTACATGTGTATCTTGGTGCAAAAGTAAAACGGCAAAAGGCTGGAAAAGGTATTGATGACTGTCCAGAGTTTTGTTTTAGTCATGACCTCCGGGGGATGTCCGGAGAATGGGGACCGGACTTTCTGCAGTGTTTGCCTTTCATACATGAACAAAGCAGCAGGAGATTTCCCGCTCATATTGTATATCAAGCAGTATTGTTGTAATCGTAATCCATGATCAGCTGCCATCACGAACACGATCCACCACCACTATCTAACATCAGGGTCCCCCTTTACGATCACGATCCATCACCACGATCAGATGCCACCATGATCCACAATTTCAATTCGATTCAATTTTATTTGTATATCACCAAATCAGAATAGACATTATCTCCTGATCCTCCACCACTGTCAGGATCCACCATCACAATCCACAGGTCAACTTATAGTGAGATCCAGATGGAAGTCCGCAGTGCATCACTTGTTTGACAGGAAGTGACAGAACGGTCAAGGGTTAGGGTCAAAGGTTTGTCTGACTCTGACTTGTTCACTGCTACAGAGTCGTTTCTGAAACACATCGGCTGCTGCGTCAATATTGCTGCCATTTGCTTCAGCCCCTCGTCCACCCCAGCATCCACCTGTAGGCTCCGACGGGGGTTCTGAGTGTTTGCTCATCACTCCCATCATATCTATGTAATCATATCTGGGGGAGTGATTAAGTTGGAGCCTATAGACGCCAAACAATAACCTGTTCTACTGCTGCAATAAACATTTGAACGCGAGTTGTCTGACAGAGCTTCATTTAATCCCCTGCGTGTCTAAAACATTGCACATCTGCCACAACCACAGGACGACTGGCCTTCAACTCGATGCACCATAACCACAAACAACAATGCCTTGGTGTTTCCATGCAGTGACATCAATGGCCCCACCACAGCAGCGTTCTAATTCAGTGAGCTTAGCTTAACTTCTGATTTTATCTTGACTTCACTTAAATTATCTTAACTGTTCTTATAACTTAAATTATCTGACCTAACTTAACTCAACTTCTTATCCTGAGTTAAATAATCTTAACTTATCTTATCTTCTTATAACTTAAATTATCTGGACACAACTTAACTCAACTTCTTATCTTAACTTATATCTTAACTTCTTGCCTTTGTCTTATGACTGCAACATTTCAATAATTTAGTCTGTGCAGTTAATTCTCATGTTTCTCTATTTTCCTCTGTCTGACAAACTAGATGTGGTGTATAATTGGTGTTTGGTGGAAGTGGAGCCAGCAAAGACACTGAAGACTGTCCAGAGTCTCTCATAGTGAGTTCGATGGAGGACTGCAGCAGTGGAGATATTAGAGTGAATCAGGGTTTCTTCACTTGTTTGACAGGAAGAGACCAGCACTGTGTGGTCACAGCTTAGATGTGTGGGCATGCACAAGCACTTAAACAGAGCTGTAGACAACAGCTAAAAGTGAACAAGTTTCAACCACAGGAAGACAGGCCTGCAGCTCATAACCACACAACAGACATCCAATGTTTAAAAGACTTCTACTTTATCAGAAATGTATTTCACAAGAAATAGTTTTTAATGGAGATCTAATCTTCCCCATGCATTTCCTAATGTTTTGTCTAATTGTGTATTTCCATAAGGTCCAGAGTACACCTCAAGTCTGAAATTATGCAGAAGCATATAACATTTGCAACCAAAAATAATTCTTTAACTATTTCCCATGTTAATGCAGCATGCTCCCATAGAATTACACCAGAAGAGCCCACCTTAACTACAACTTTTACTGGGCCACTCCAAACTGCTGGGGAATTGGTAATTATTAGGAGTCTGCACTCCCTGCTGGCCATCAGCAGGATCTTTGGTTTTATCAAAGTGTTTTATTTGCGAGAAAACTAAATTTGTCCCTTTATTGTAGCATCATATATTATACAACAAAGTAGAAAACTACACTTTTCTAAACAAAAACGTTTGCAAAATGTGTATTTAGGCAAGTTCCTGAGCATCGGCTGTTGTTAAGACAATTATTTTTGAAAAACAAAAGTTGTATCTGGTATAATTTCAACAGTCCCAAGAAGAATCCAGTCTAAATTGTATTACTATTGGATTGAAGTACATACACACACCATCAACCTGGCCCTGGGGTAGAAATAATTCAACTGTTGAACTGGTGTTGAACTCTTGAGATATGAGAAAACTTTAACTGTATATAATGCAGTGCATTTGAGAAAATAACTACACAGTTTTAAATGGCAGAATATTATTTAAGACGGAGAACATGTTATTGTTGTAAATGTTTTATTCTTGCAGGTCAGAGTCTAAAAAGGTAATACAAAGCAGTAATATCAACTTCTCACCTTTATCCAGACTGTGAAATCAGTTAAGATAATAAGTAATTCCATTGCATTTGATTTCTTTCCTGATTTACAAAAGTTTCATCCATCAATCTGATTATGTCTGTAAAACAAAATGTATAAATCCTGATGCTGTCAAGTCCAAATCTCATCTCTAGTCCTGTTTAACCAAACCTAGCTGTCCTAAAAGCTACTCCAATTATCACCAGTGTTTGCCCAGGCAAACATTTGCCCCAAAAATAACTGATCCTCAAATCTGGAAGAAGGGCTGTCAATTAACTACAAATGTTGCTCAGAATTATATCCTAGCTAACACTGGCAATACAGAGCAGACTTGCAGCTGAATGGATGTTTGGGTGCAGGCAATGGGTAAAAGCACCAGGTGACACTACAGGGCCTGTAAATAATCCGTCTTCCTACTGCTACAATGCTCTGTAGTATACACAACAAGCCATATCTACCTAGAAAACAGTTACATGTGCTGACTGCCAAGTAGTCCTTAAAACCCTGGACTTACCTGTTGACTGTGAAGGTCTCCAGCAGCCTTTGAGGACATCTCCCCCACATTCAGAGGGAACTAGTCTCGCCTGTGGCTGGAGAGTTACCACTTCTTTGAACTTAAGCTAAAATGTTTCAGTTTTGGGCGCTGCGGTGGTGGTGGGGGGGGGGCGGCAAAGGTATAAAGGTACGCTGATCGATCAGATGACCAGAAAATTGATATTCCTTCATCTACGTGACGATTTTACTATACGTGATTTCTTCAGAAATTTACGGATGATCATGGCATTTGTATTTTTCGAAAGAGCCTTGGTGAGATTCGAATCATTTCAAGCGGTCACACTGATGTGTTTTAGCGCAGAGCATGATTTCATCGGTGAACAACATTACTGCACAAATCCGTTTTATTTGAAAAAAGGTCGACAGTGGACAGGTACATATGAACGCTTTTTTTTTAACTACACCGTTAGCTGTCACTTTCCACATGAGTCTTAGCAGTTTAGGTTTTCACAGGATCGCCACATAGAGATTTAGTTTTCGATGGAAAGATTTAAAATGATGGAACCAACGTGCAGACTAGATTAAATACCAAATATGATTCAGTTGAGTTTACAGTCACATGTATCGCCTAGAAACTGCTGCTGAAATGGTTCAGCTGTCTAAGGTTACAAACCACATCAGAACACTAATTATTCAAACGTAAAAATACAATAAAAAAAATTTACGCCTAACTCAGACGTCAAGCATTAAAAATACTACAGCACAATGACAAACTAAAACAATCAGGGGGGAAATACGAATGTAAAAGTTGTCCCAAATTAATTAAAACAAAAACAGACGTGGACGTCGGCAATTTGGTTCCTCCTGTGAGCATCTCAGGGGAATGTAACGCGCTCAGCCGCAGACAGGAAGTGGATAGAGTCACGTGCATCAGGAGGCGGCGAGTGGCGACGCAGGCGAACGACGATCCTGGAAAAAGAGCAAATGACACAGATGAACTGTCTGTAAATGTGGATGTGAAGCCTGTTCCATCGTAATAACCTGCGTGCTGTCTTTTCTCAAGATCTGTCTCGTGACCCTTTCTTCAGCCACCCAGATGGCAGACTGGGGCGTCGGCCTTTGTCGGACTAAGCCACACATTAAAAACAGGTATTAGCTAAAAGTTAGCACACAGATGTGCATTATCAACTAATTTACAACTTCGTACGCTTGCTTTTTCCACAAGATCTTGAGCGTGTCGGACAGGTCACAGGCTGCCCCTGCCTGTACAGAGACGAAGTGCATTTTCAGGAAAGAAATGACCACCAATCTACCTCAGACCTATTCTCACCTTCACATGTCGGGGCCTTGCTTAATAAGCGTAGCGTGCAGGCGGTGGCGGGGGTAGCCGCTCCGCGTAGGGGTCCCGGGCACGTGGACCTCCGTATGCCGGGACGCGGGGAACCGGAGAGAGCCGGGAGCGCTCGTAGGAGTAGCCATTACTGGCAGGAGGCATTGGCGCATTAGGTGCTCTCCTCAGGGGGCTGCGATCTCGGGCGTAGTACGAGGATGGAGGAGGCGGGAGGGGCCGACGCTCGTACGGGTCAAGCGACGGGGTCATAAGACGGTCTCGGACGACGGCTGAGGGGGGAGGGGGAGGAGGAGGGGCGCCGCCACGCTGATCCTCGTAGGAGGCGATGCCATACGGGCGGGCTCTGTACTTCTCATAGTAATCTACCACGCCATATCTTTCCCTCTCGCCATCGTACGGACGGTCGGGATAAACAGCTCGTCTAGGGGGAGGGGGCGGCAGAGGAGGGGCTGGGTAACCTGGGGGCATATGGCCGAGGCGACCTCTCATGTAGCCAGGTGGGGGAGGCTCATGCCTCTCGCCTGGATAGCGTGGGGGCCAGTAGCCACCTCTGTCTGGGGGAGGAGGGGGGTAGTCATCCTGTTCATCGTGTCTGGGACGGCTCTTGGAAATCTGGACATGGATGCGCTTGCCTAAAATATAAAAAAAAAAAATTGTATATAGAAAATAAATAATCAGAAGTAAAAATGGCCACAACTACATCGACTTGTATTACACGATGTTATTTGCGAACCTTGAAATTCGGTGTTGTCCAGTCCCTTGATGGCATCCATGGCCTCATCGGAGTTGGACATGTGTACAAAAGCAAAATTCTTGACAACAGCACACTCTGTGACCGTGCCGTACTCTTCGAAGAGAGCGCGGAGCTCGTCGTCAGCTCCCTTCTCTACGTTCGCTACATGCAGCTTGACCGCCGCATGGTTCTTCCCGTGGCTGGCCTCCACGTTGATTGGCGTGCCATGAAGCTTATAGAGGTGCAGATTTTTGATGGCCTTGGTGGCCGACTTGCGGTCATCCATGTGGACGAAGGCGTAGTTCTTGATGATGGCACATTCTGTGACTGTGCCGTACTGGGTGAAGAGCGCCTTGATTTCTTCCTGGTCTGCCTCTCGGGGCAGATTCCCCACAAAGATTTTCACCATTGTTATACCTGTACCAAGGAAATTCAGAGGAAACCATATATATTTAAGAGTGAAGACATAACAACAACATAAAACTAATTAAAATTCAACACAATATTTGATTGCGTTCAACAGTATTAAAGGACGCGTGTCTACATCCTTTTCTTGGGACAGATTCCCCACAAATATGTTTACCTATATTGTAGACATGTGACATGGACATATAGAGAAAACTGTATATATCTATGGGTGAAGGGAAAAGTAAAACCTATTTAAATGGTAACGTGTTAACGGCTGAATCCAGTTTCACAGTATTAAAAAGACGCTTTGTTGATTGAACAGGCCTGTCTACTGCAAAATGGCTGACGACGTTAGCGCTAGCACAGCGCCACTGCACTCGATCCCCAATTTATCCTATTCATTTTTACATTACAACATTTATCAACATAAGTTGATGCTGTCAAAGCGTCGCGATGCTCGTATTTTAGCTAACCCAACGCAACCCCATGTCCTATTTAAGCACATTAGCTGGAGCTAGCTGTTAGCTTCGGTTAGCTCGCTGGACAAGCCACGCTGTGACACAAAGCGCCGCCGACCCGAAGCGAAGCAGCGGGACGGCGACCCCCTCCCCCGCCCAGTGTGTATCAGCGGGAAGTTATAAAAACAACGCGTTTCATTGAAGATATCAACACAGCGACGTTTACTTCTTTTACCTTTTCACCGGGAAGCCTCAACAAAGAGCTCGACCTCCTTTCCAGAGATTTCCTCAGACCAACTTCCGCTGAGCTTCGTTTTCCCACGAGCGGCCGCTTCCGGTTCTTATTAATCTTCGGCTGCGTGGTGCCCCCTCCCCGCTTCGCAACCACAACGCCCTCTGCCGTCTAGGAGGGCACAGTAATCAGCGTAGGTTCAGAGGTTATCATCGTTTTGTGCTTTATTTTATGTCTGCAAAACCAAACCAGTTTACATATTTATACCATATGCTGATTGTCCATGTGGCTGACAAATAAATTAATTGACCCCACGGTGTACCCATGACCCCTTCTAGTTCACTACTATAAATAATAAGTAATAAAGTTTAGTATTTTATAGAAACACACTTTTACATATGCCCAATATGTTTGCTTTTAGTTTAAAGTTACATTTTCCTCTATCTATCTATCTATCTATCTATTATTAATAATAATTCCTATTAACCACTGCAACCACTGGTAAGGATAACAGTTGGCATTTTACAAAACAGCACAAACATTTTAAGAATTGTAAGGCTAAGTAAATACATAAATAAAAGGTGAATAAATAGAAATAAATGACTGAAAATAAAGTACATAAAGTAAGGCCTTTTCACATTCAGAATTTAGTGACATCTAGTGGTGAAGTGTCATGTTGCAGCTGAATACCCCTCACCTCCCCCTCCCCTTCCAAACATGAGAGAGAACCTGTGGTAGCATTCAGTTGTCATAAAAACTCAAAAGGTTTGTCCAGTTGGGACTACTTTAAATATAAAGGGCCCATTCTAGGGTAAAGAAAACAATAATTTATACAATTTAGATGAAACACACTAGTGAAAATAGATCCCTTCCGCTAAATCTTAAACACTGGACCTTTAACACATCTCAGACATTTTGAATCAGAAGCATAAAAGATTTACAAATATAACTCGAACCACATATTCTTTTGTTGGAATGTAAACAAATAAAGAAAAGAAATACAATAATATGACTCAGTCTATTTCCTGGATTGATGTGTAACGGTTTAGTTTTACAGGCTTAGTTCCCCACAAAGGTAATACAAACTGCATGGTCAATAATATAGAAAAATAAGAAACATGACACCCTGTGGTGACTTTCTGTGGTGCTGCTTCAGATTGCATCATATCGGAATTTTTGGTGCTGTTGTGTTGCGTTCAAGTGCTTATCTTAAAGTTGTATGTTTGACAACTGAGATCCACTCATGAAAATGTAACCAGAAAAGTAAAAGAAAACAACCAATAGTAACATAGGTAAAACTCAGTCCAGTGAGGTTTCTCCTATTATGAGGGTAGTGGCATATGTGCAACAATTATTTTGAGTGATATCAGATAATCAGTTGATTATTTTTACAATAAGCAATTACTTTGGTAAACAGTTTCTCGTGTGTGCTTGCGTCTTCGGCTTGATTTTATTGTCTGACTAACTCTTAACAAATATAAACCAGAATAAATACATATTAACCGTCCGCATTCCCTGATTTAGTATTTTAATTAGTTTTTTGGGTGTGTTTTTATTCCCCTATTTATTTTTATAACGGAGATTTGATTTGTTTGTTTCATATTGTTTTTATGTTAATTTGATGTATTTGTACCTGTGCTTTTTATTTAAGAAGGGCTTTGTAACTTTGTTTCGAAAAGTGCGATGTTAATAACGGTACTGCTATTATTATTATTAACGTTTACAATGATATAAAAGACAAAAAAGGCAAAAATAGACATGAAAATTCCCTTTTCCTTTCGATTTACCACTACTTTACTTCTTCCACAAGAATTTAACAACAGTGAGAATATGCACTTGAATGCAACTTCCTTATTGGTGGGTCTTGTGAGAGGAGGCAGCATGAGCCTTCCTGTTTTCACTCAGAGCAGCAACACCATTTGTTAGTTCTCCTGAGAGCTGAGCGTAAGCTGGGAGGGAAAGCACCCATCAACATACAGGTAAGGCTTCTAACAGCAGGGATTTATGTATTTGTAACACTTTATTTTTGTTTGACTGAAAAAACATCAAATGTCACTGTGTTCTCATTAGTTTTCTGTCTTCTGTTCCAGTTGCCTTTAATCATCAAAGGTCAATCCTCAACTGATTTCCCCAGAAGCCTCTTTTTCCACCATGAATGTGTCCCAGACAATGGAGACAGAGGAGGATCTCCTGACTTGTCTCCACATAAAGTTGTACCACCCACAGCAGAGTTGCAGGGGCCTTTATGGGGCACTGCCTCTGGGGAAGAGGAGCAGACACTCGGCGGATGACCCTCTCAGGCTGGGCCGGGACGCCCAGGCCTGCACCTATGCCCTGGTCGACCCTCGGGTGTCCCGGAAACAGCTGGCCCTCTACGCCTACCGCACACCCCAGAGCCCGGACATGCTGTTCACCATCCAGAACCTGAGCCAGAAGGGGTGGCTGTCAGTGAACAGCTCTAGTCTGGGCCACCTGGAGAGGGCGGATCTCCCAGACAAGGCCCTGATCCGCTTCGGAGAGTATGAAGTCGAGATCATCCGTGAGTCCGGCGAGGCCAAGGGCAGCTTTGAGGTGGAGTTTGAGGTGCTGGCCGTGCCCCCATCCAGGGAGACGTGCATGTGTGCACCTAGTATGACACCTGTCATGGACACAGGCTCATGTGTGACGAATGGTTTCACTGCTGAGCTCACAGCACTGGGCCCCCTGGAGACTGATGAGACTCTCATGTATAATTCATGAGATATTGTAACCTGCTTTTACTTTATTGACTTACATTTGAAAGCAATGCAGATTGCTGTGTAGTTGTGTAGTTGTGACATTAGAAAATGTGCATGCTTGTATGTAATTCCTGTTTATGTGAAACTGTATGACTTTGCACCCTTTACTCCATGTCTACATATTAACAATTAAGCTGTGACTTTAATAACCCCTACTTTTTAAAAGTAAATGCATAGAAGCCTTTTTTCCTACATTTTCAACTTGAGCACAGTACATTTGTTTTTCAGTAATATACTTTCTGTGTATGTTGTTTTTAAATATTGAAAAGCAGCCACAGGTTTGAAATTTCAGGGAAAGTCCCAGTCTCACAATCACGAGGCATTTGAGGATTTTCCATCGATCCAAAATACCAAAGGGCCTGATAAACTGGTTTTTTCAAGATATGCTTGAGATCAAGTAAGTCAATCTTACCCTGAGCTCGGGTTGCAGTGCAAATCTGCTCTTCTACTTTGAGAAGAAAATTCTAGCACTGCACTTTTCTTTAATGAGTTTCACTGAGTGGAAGAAGTTTTCGAGTATTTGTTCATGTACTACAATATAAAATGAGTAAAATAACTTAAATTTCTGATCAATACATTGTCTCTCTTGAATTATTATTTGAGATTTCTACTAAACTGGGGTTTTCAGGCCATATTTTTATAGATCTTGACCTCTGACCTGAAGATCCAAATGTAATCATCTGGATTTACACTCCATAGTAATATCCCTAACCTGTCCCACCCACACACACACACCATTCAAATCACCTTACCCTAACATAAACCTAATTTCAACCCCAAACAGGCCTTTGCTTTAGATTGTCCAAAATGTCCTGACTCAAGGTCTATGCTCAAAAGCACACACACACACACACACACACACACACACACACACACACACACACACACACACACACACACACACACACACACACACACACACACACACACACACACACACACACACACACACACACACACACACACACACACACACACACACACACACACACACACACACACACACACACACACACACACACACACACACACACACACACACACTAGGAAGCAGTGCACAGTGGTAGCTTTTTATTTTCATACTTTGTAACCTCGAGCTACGAGTACAAATCTATTAAATAATAACAAAAAATTATTGTCAAATGGAAATCGGTAAAGATTTTCTTCTTTGTCTTGGAGAAACATTTGTTATTGTTGGTCAGCCTGCTTTTCCCTGCAATTTATTCGTTTGTTGAACTAATGCATCACATATACAGTCCGCTAAATTAAGAAATACAGTTCTACTTCTAATATAGGTTGATAAAAATAGACAGAAAAGGATGATTGTTGTGAGATGAGTTTCTTTGGGCAAAAATGTGTCAATACAGATCACTTCTGTCAGTGTCTCTAGTTGATGAATTGTAACATGACCAATTTACAGTTAACAAAACTGAACCCCAAACAAAATCAAGCTGCTCCGTCTTGAGCGTCCCTCGTTCTCAGCAGCGCCGTTTTCTCACCCCGTTCTCAGACGCTGTCCGAGTGGGTGGAGATTTTTACGGTGCGACCAGGACGAGGCTTGCCGTGGACCCCCGACCCTGGACAGTACAAGTCCAGCTCATTCACCCGTGGCAGGTTACAGTTGTCACGCACAGCCAAGAAATGTCCATGCAAGGCAGCTTCCCCCGGACTGTCCACTGTAGATGACTCCATCACCGTCGTCTGCACCGCTGTCACAGGAAGCTTCTTGGCCTGCTGTGTGGCCTCAGCTTTGGATGCAGACACTGCAACACAAATGTGCAAAACAAAAAATAAGAATTAGGGGGGAAAAAAAAGGTCATTTTGAACACCATTTGTTTTGTGTGATTGATATTTAATATAAATCATGATTATTTGTGTTGCTTGTTACTTTTATATTAAAATGTTGAAAGCCGAACGTTTCCCATGTGGTCACCAAGCCCGTTATTCTGGTGTTATCAGCTGATGCAGCCACACAGGTTCTCTTCCTCTTCTTCACTCCAGCTCACCAAGCACTGGACCGCACCGCACCTACTCCGCTTCCTGGAAAAAACAGTAGATCATTTAATGGAGGTTTGTAAAACACAGACTTCAAGGTGAACGTTTATTGCCTTACCTTTGACCACAGGATCGTCTCATCACGTAATGTGCAAAACCCATAAAGTTCAGTGAAATCACTTCAGGACACATTATAGTCGCCACACCTAGCAGAGAAAATCCCTGTGAACATAGACACAACGTCAGCAATCGCACTGACCACAGACAAAATAAGGCCGTTATAATATTTTAATAACCAATTAAAAATAAGTACCAGCTACATCTTGAATAATTCAAAACTGCACATTTTTTTTGTTTTAAAGCTGAAGCTCAAGCCTTTGTTCAACTAAAACCCCCCAAAAAAGTCAAATTGTTAGTGTATAAAAAATTATCAAATGTCACATTTTTAAATGAGGACTTTGTGTTCTAATATTTTGGCAAGATCAAAATTAGAAAATGTTTAATCAGTCCTTTGGGGGGGGATCCATTAATAAATCAATCACATTTTCCAGATTTCAAATATGCAACTTCACATTATTTAATGAATCCATGAACAATACATTGAGTAATAAATGTTAAATAGTACCGTTTGAACAATATCTCCCTCTTCGTCAGGGTGCAGGACATCTTCCGAGGAGGACTTACCCTGAGCGGGGATCTCCTGCATAGAGTCTAACAACCTACAAAGAGCACAGATACTAAGACACCAAGACTGCATGCAATTTGTGATACATGGAAGTCATGAATGTTGAGAGTGAAAGACGGGGGTGAAAAGTGTGTGTTGTGTGAACTCAGAGAAATGGAAGACGACAGAAAACATGGGCCGGCGCAAAGCTCTGTTAGTTGTTTTACTTCTACCGGCGTTATAATTTATTGTTTTGACTTCTACTTGCTGGGACTTAACACAGAAGCCGAATGATGCAGCATAAACTTTTTCGATGTAGCTTCAGGAGATTAAGGAAACGGAACATTTTAGTCGCTCGTAGGTTTGAGGAGCAGCGGACAGATTCCATCAGCTGTATTAAGAGAATTCAGAATCAAAGTCTGCTTTTTGTTCATATTCATGTTTTTAAACTGGCAATGACCAAAAACTGATCAATTGAGGCTCCGTCAACAACTTAATGTTTTCCTTCATTGGGTATTACAACACTGGTCGCTGAAGAGAACACGCATCATCACAGGGTTTCAGTGGAATTTATGTCGCACAAACTTTCCATCATTTTCACTGATGGGACAGAGAGAGCATCGTGTGACAAGCTGATGGCTCGAGGGTGCGGAGAATGAAACTGAAAGCGTGTTCGGAGTTAAAGCGCGTGGGTATCACTTGGTGCATCTGCTCTGCTATCGGCCTGCCCGGGGTGGAAGAATTTGACAGTTAATACGGCATTTTTGGTTTCAGTTGTTTATTAAAAAGCCTTCAAAAGAAAAGCAACTTGTAAAGTAAATAAAATCATACATAACGGTGCTATGATTCTATTTTCGCAAGAAAAGATGAACACAAAGTGTAAAAAAAGAACAAAAACACACTGAATCTTTTGATTTGTCATGCTAACATGTGTCGCAAATGTTTTAGATTATTGTACAGCCTGCCACACCAAGTATTATATTAAAGCACTTCTACGCTAAATTCTTTTAAACTAATTTTGATGACCATTTCGTGATCAACCACCTACATTAGTCTGATTACAATAATCTTCCCTTATTAAGAAATTATGTCACAGTTTCCCAGAGGCCTTATCCATTTAGAGAAATTGAAAGGCAAGAGTGTTTGCAGTATTGCGTCACACTGGAGTAGACTAAGCACCTTCCTATTCTGAAAAAACACTTTAAGGATTTGAACAGTGAAACAAGCAGAGAAACAGGAAAAAAAAAAGCATGAACAGCTCTGAAAAATACGTGAACTGTAGACATGGAATCGTATGTTTTTAAATACGGGGCTGTCCGCAATACAGTATCTTCCAGTAAGTCTCAGGTGAACGCAACGCAATCCGCCATAGAGGAGGGGGATGCATAGCGCCACGTGCATCAGCAGACAATGACGATCTTGTCATATTCTAAACCTGAAAAGAGAGCACACACCACATGTCAAGGAGCGCGTTTTACTCAGGGATCGCGCAAGACTGAAGTTTGATGCTAAAGCAGAAAATATTTTAAGACTCTACCAGCAATGTTTGATGGTTGTTTACTGAGTGGCTGCGCCAGATCTGCACGACTAAAGAGCTCTGCCCGATGGTGATGATTTTAGACGTGATTCTACCTTAATGTACGGATTGGGCTCCATTTATTTCTACATGCTGTCATTTGAAAAATCCCCCCCCCCCCCCAAGTATGTCATATATGTGAATAAAACACCCTCCCTCTCACCTTGTATTGTACTCTCTGGTGCCTAATAGCCCGCATAGCGAGGTTGTTGTGGTGGTGGCGGGGGAGGCGGTCTCTCCATGAAGGAGTCCCTGGGACGGGGAGCTGCATACATCGGAGAGAGCCGGGACCGCTCATAGGAGAACCCGTTACCTGCGGATGGAGCAGGGGGTGGGGGTGCTCGTCTGATGGGGCTTCGGTCTCTGGCCATGTAGGAGGGAGGAGCATATGGGGGCGGGCGCCGCTCATATGGATTGATAGGCCCCATTCCAAGACGTTCTCTGACCAGCGCCGAGGGAGGAGGCGGAGGAGGGGGGATGGGACGCCTGTCATCGTTGCCTATAGGACGGGCTCTGTATTTCTCATAGTAATCGACCACCCCGTAACCGTCCCGCTCATCATAGCCACGGTCGGGGTACGGCGCTCGTCTCGGGGGAGGGGGCGGCGGAGGCGGAGGAGGGTAAGCAGACATGCGCCCTCTGTAGGGAGGCTCGGGCCCCATGCTTGGGTAGCGTGGAGGAAAATAGCCTCCTCTGCCTGGCGGGGGTGGATAGGCCTCCTCCTCAGGTGGCCCTCTGGGTCTGCTTTTTGATATCTGAACATGAATGCGCTTTCCTGAGAGAGAGAGAGAGAGAGAGAGAGAGAGAGAGAGAGAGAAAAACACAGTATGCCTCAAAGCTAAACGGCAAAAAACAAACCACACGGACATGGTAGCACATCACGTCCACTTACCTTGAAATTCGGTGTTATCCAGACCTTTGATGGCATCCATGGCCTCATCCGAATTGGACATGTGCACAAAGGCAAAGTCCTTGATGATGGCAGACTCTGCGACCGTGCCGTACTCCTCGAAGAGGGTGCGGAGCTCCTCATCGAATCCCTTTTCGACATTGGCGACGTGGAGCTTCACCGGCCCCTGGTTCTTCCCCCTGCTGAGCTCCACATTGATGGGCCTGCCGTTCAGCTTGTAGAGGTGCAGCTCACGGATGGCCTTGGTGGCACACTTGCGGTCTTCCATGTGGACGAAAGCATAGTTCTTGTACTTGGCACATTCTGTCACTGTGCCGTACTGAGCGAACAGAGCCTCCACCTCCTCCTTCCCAGCATGCTGAGACAGGTTCCCGATGAAAATCTTCACCATGGCTGCTCCAGTGGACCTTCGCAAAAGGGGCTGAAGACAGAGAGGGGGGGGAGAGGGGGGGGGGGGGAGAGGGGGGCGTTAACACAGGCCACCGTGTAGTGTCAGAGAGAAACCACAGAGAGCAGATAGTGAGTGGATAACGTCATGATCAGGAAATAGAAACCGAAGGCTGAAGGCTGAAGGGCCACCACAACGAAACATCACTCAGTTGTGTCACTACAGGCCATGTTTACCTCGCTCTTATTCGGGTCAAAAACAGCTGACACAGACAAGACGTGGAGTCGAGAAACTTTTCTGTGTCTGTACTTCCTGGACCATTAGCGCAGCCGCTAGCCGGGCTCGGATCAGTTCAACGTCATCTGCTAGCGAGCTAACGTTAGCTAAACAGCCATTTTGTCGCCTGCGACCGAGCTAAACAAAGTTCAGTTCGGACACCGGGAGTCTCGCTAGCAGACGCGTAAAAACACAGCGTTGATATGAGCGAATCACACCATAAAACAGGAGAATACTCACTGGTAGTGGAAGGCGCCACCGCGGAGCGAAACCCCGGTACGACAAACAGGAAATACCGGCTGACGATATGCGCGCAGCCAGGGATCTGATTGGTGGATGGACGCGTCGGTTCGAAAATTCAGGATTGTGATTGGGCGAAGAGCGAGGGCGTTTCTCGACGAACCTGTTTCGTCAAAAGTTCGTCAGCAGTAGAAAACTAAATAAAATAGTTAAGCTTGTTCTGACAGGGAAGTGTATAAACACATTTATATCTAGAAAACAATAATAATAAAAATATATGTGCAATCTATTGCATTACTGCACACATAACTTCATAATAACTTCAAAGGCAACCAGCGAAATAATACAATAGCACTTAAGATCAACGGCTGCAAGTGACGTTTTTATTCTATTCCAATTTTTTTTAAATTTCCATCAGTCCTTATTGACATGTTAACATTTTTATATCTAGATATTAATATTCATAATAACAATAATAATAGACTAAATTGAATACCTTTTATTTTAGCACTTTGTAACCTTGTTTAGATAAGTGCTATAAGAAATAGTTATTAGAATAACTTTAAAAAGAAAACTTAAAAAGAACTTAAAATAGTGTTGAGATTGCATCCTCCTTTAGCAGTATTTTCTCCCTAGACACTTGAGTGGCTGGACTCGAGGAGGAGGCGGACCTCTGGTGGTCTACTGCGGTATATCTGCACGATAAAAGATTTAACATTTGATGTCTCACGGCTGATACTGATAATATATGTGTAATTCCCCTTAATGTGGTGCTTAACCTTTATTACTGTAAACTATTCTGTAAATGACCTTTAATATTTTTGAAACAGTTAACCACCATGCCCGGTGAATCTGTGGCGCTTAACCTTTATTACTGTAAACTATTCTGTAAATGACCTTTAATATTTTTGAAACAGTTAACCACCATGCCCGGTGGATCTGACTGTGGCAGGAAGGCTCCAGCAGAAGGAGACACAGGCTGGTAGAAGTGAAGTCCCACAGACAACTGTAGGGATTATGGGATTTCTACATAATCTGTTCTGTAGGAATGAAATCAATGTGAATAAGTATGTGTACGCAAGTCCACATGACTTAACTCTCGTCAACTTCCTATTTAAATATAGCCCAAATTAAATCCTGGCCTAGAAAACCTTCGTCTTTGCTGCATTCATGACCTTCACTCTCTACAAGTGGCTTTTACTTTGCCATGGTGTGATATATAACATGTACGTATGTATACTATCAAAGCCATGAAACCTGTGGAGCTTCAGCCTCCACACACACCTCAGGTTTTTCAAATTGCAAAATGGCATTTTTGGGACATTTTCACAGATACATGGATCGTGATGAGAAAAAAAATCGGGCATATTTAGAGGGCTCATATCTGTGAGTGCGCAATTTGGAGCAGCTTGATTGAATTTGAAGGAACTGTGAGGCCTTGGTGGAGGTGTGTGCCATTCTAGTTATAGTAGGGGTTTATTTTCTGGTTAATCAAAATCCAATGGTGTGTCCAATTCCACCTCTTACAGGATGATACCGTCACTAAAGAGGAAATGATGGGCCGTCTTCAAGGGCTCCACAAACACTCCAACAGCAACCATGACCCTGTAAACACCCTGTTGAACCCCTGACGCCCATATCTAAAATTAGTGATGCATCAGAAAATACGACCAGAGCAGCTCGGGGGCAGACTGTTGTTGTACAAGGTTGTGTGTTTGAGTGTGTGTGTGTTCAACAAAACACAGCATGAAGAAGCATCACTTAGCGACAGCCTACCACATGTGACATTACACAAAAGGTTATGCGGTCAAGACAAAGCTCTGCTAAATGCTAAAAATGCCAATAGCTGGTCTTCACTGATGCTAGCATACCAAATTAGGATGGCCTAAAATAGCATGAGACAAATTTATCACTGCAGTGACGCTTATGTTCCATTTTTGTTTTGTTGCAAGAATTCATTTTGGATATTAAACCGCTGCGGTGTATTTGTATACTTAGTGATGAAATTATATTGACCCTGCGGACAAGAATCTGGGCGAATCTTTGAAGAAAAGAACAAACCGATTTGAAAAAGTGTATACCAAACAATGAAAAGTCCTTTATTGCCATCAGAACATGAGTGAGAAAACCAGAGACAAAATCTGACAGAGTGAGGAGTCGACTGTACAACCAGCATCCACAGACGCACACAAAACACGCACACACACACACACACACGCACGCACAGCAGCCTTTCAACAGGACGTGAGGGATACAGATACATAAGGGAATACAGTACTCACACAATGAGGTATAAAGGCAAACGCAAACATACAAGTAAGGGTTTTTTTCTCCACGCACACCCATGCGACCGAAACCAAGGTACAAATACTCAAGTGCTCGTTCATCCTCTAAAAACACAACGTACAGGTGAGCAGAAATGTGTAACAGCAGCATCTGGGTCATCTCCATTCAGCCACACTCCCATTCATGTGTCTCTCAAAACCTTTGGTCATGTGGACGCTCGCTTGTCATGCACAATGTTTGCCCTTTTTAGTTTAATACTTGATGAGATTCAAAAGGAATGGGTCCCTTCCTGACTCGTGTGTCCACTGATAGAAACTGGGATGATCCGGGCAGATGAGCGTGTGGTGGGGGGGGGGGGGGGGTTTTTATTTTGTGTTTTTTTTAATCTTTCTCTCTCTCGTCAAGGTAGAATTTCTACTTTAGTTGGACATTCAATGTGTACATTAGCAGCAATTCTAGTGAATGAAACAATGGCTTTGTAAGTCAGATTAATAACACCCTTTCCTCATGCACAGGACAGGCACCACCTACTACTTCAACTAAATGCCATGCAAGTTAGAAAAATAGACTGCAAACTCACAAGACAGAGAAATCAAAGTTCGTCTCCAGAGAGGAAGTTGATTTCACTTCAATTTTTTATTTCATATCAGGGTTTTTTTTCTAAAGATGTGGAAATAGCAACAAAAAAACTTGAGAGCGGTAACCAAGACAACAGTAACAACATGAGTAGAGAGCCACTGAGGTCTCGAGTCCCTCTCTTACTCCGATTTGCCGACCCAAACTGCCAGGTACAAGACAGACACCTCGCTCGTTTATTTCCTTTTCCAGTCCTCGACTTTGTGCCATGCGGGCGACCACGCCGACGCACCTAGTGTGTGCGCCTCATGTGTATATGTGTGTTTGTGTACCTGTAATTGTGGGCCTGTGTGTCATGTGGCTCTCGCGTCATTTGAAGCTGTCCCCCATCCCAGTCTCCAGTCGTCTCCCCTACCACTGCTAGCAACACCCCACCGCCCCATCCTAGAAAAGGTGGTCGCCCTCGTGTGCATCCGGAGCCGCACTGGCTGCGGAGGTTCGTCAAGACACTAGTGTGGCTGGAAGCACCGCCGCCCCCTCCTCCTCCTCCGACAGAGAAAAGTGGCACGGTATAGTTCTCTGAGTCTAAATCTAGAGTTCAAGTCTGCCGTCCGTCTGGTCTCAGCCCGTCCTGTTTACTAGGCTACACGGGTGCCACCCTTGAAAAGACTCAAACAGGTGAGAGGAGGAAGTGACATCACCTGACTCCCCCTCGCTCTCTCTCAGGCCCGCTGATACATACCCGCCTCACCAATGCGACTTGACCAGGGCTACGTTTCCGTTCGTTGCCTCGCCCCCTTCCCAGTTTGGGTTCGTTGTTGCCAAATCCCAACTTTGCACGCACGCATCCTCCCTCCCCAGCGCTGTCCATTCCACTCGGAATGAGGACAAGCGCCTTGAATTTCGTGTTTGGCACCAGACTTCTCTCTCCCTCACGATGGCCGGCCACTTCCTCTCTCTCATCTTTTTTTTTTTTTTTTTTTTTTCTCCCTCACAGGTTTGTTCTCTCATTGGTACCAAAAAGAAAAGAAAACCTGGAAATACACCTCTATTTTTTTCCTTCCACGTGGGAAACAAAAACAAACTAAAATGGAAAAACTCAAGTTTTTTTTTTATTTTATTATTTTTTTTCAAATTCAAGGCACAATGTCTATCAATATTCCAATCCGTCTGTCTCAACTCCCAGGTTCAGTGTGCGAACATCGCGTCACATAAGCTATTGGACTGTCTTCTCGTAACGCCACTCCCTACAGCTTACATCTCTCTTGTCTGTATTTTAACACTGTTAAGAGACGTGTCTGTTTTGGTTGAGAGAGCGACCGCCTAGTCCAAACCAGTGATAAACAATGAACAAAATTAACAGAACAAAAAAAAAAAGAAAAAAAAGACACAAATAAAGACAACTGTCCAAAAACAAAAAAAAAAAAAAAAGGAAAAAAGTCTCGTCCTGTTTCTCGTGTTTCGGTATTTTTAAAAATCAAGTCATATCCACCAGCTCTTTTTTGGCAAGCTAGTTGTTGTTTTTTTTAAATAAGCACTACGTACTGATAGATAGGATAGCATACACCGTTAACGTGTGTTTTTAAGTAGATGCGTTTGTCGTTTTTTTGTACTTTTTCACTCTCATGTATGAATTCAGGTATTTTGTCAGGTACTTTTCACTCATCTGTTTAAAGGTTTAAGTTAATGCAAGCAGGGACAGAGTTTGCCATGGAGTCTTGCTCTAGACTTGGGTTCGCCCAGGGGTGGGGCCCGTCTCTTTACGAGACCCCGTTGACCAGGGTCAGTGTCTCGCTGGCCGAGGTCATGCCATTGCTGGGGGAACGCTTGGAGGGTGGTGTCTCATCCTTCTTGGCACTGGTGCCGTTTTCCTGCGGGTACAAACAGAGGGAAGAACGTCTTATAAACTGATATATGTCAATACAACTATGGCAACCGCTGGGGTATCCAGAGCAGCGAGGATGCTTTTTCAAATGAAAACGGAGTAGTGTTTCTGTCTGTACCTTGGGCTCTGGGCCAGTGTGGTTTTCCTTCTGGGGCAGGTTCTGTCTGCTCTGGGACTCAGGACGAGATATGTAGTCGGCAACAGTCACTGAAAACATAGAAATGAGTCAGCTAGAAAGAGGGTCGGGGGTACATTGTGCATACACCGTAGATAGAGATTCAAAATGTTTTACGGTAGAGTACCTGCACCAGTGTAGCAGTTAATATCACTAGCTGCTTACTAGGTATTAGTTTAAATGGAAAGAATCAAAGCTTATATTGATACAGAATATTCAGCTGATTCCTAAGAGGTAAATGTAAAAAAGTTGGTGACTCACCACTCTCACCAGGCTGTCTGTCACGGCTGGCTGAACCTCCCTCTGTACGGCTGCCACGGTTGCGGCGGCGGCGGCTCCTGTTGCGGCGCTGTGGTCGCGCCTCTTCATCTAAAATCCAAATGAGTAAAGTATGGGTTACTTTCTCTGATAATGTCATAGTTCAGAATTTATTCTTTTCTGTTTTATTAGATCGATAAATGTGAAGAGGCCGACAGGAAACATCAAACTGTGGATATTGGGAGTGTTACTACATGTGCTGTAACCCGAGGGGGAAATAAAAAGACACTGTAGTTCTCACCCAGTCCGTTCTCGCTGGGGGCGGCCTGGCTGTCCGACTCTGCAGCAGCGTCCATTACGCTGGGCTCCTGGTCGTTGCGGCGGCGGCGGGAGCGTCTGCGGCGGTCTCCCTCAATGAGGTCTGCCTCAGCAAGCTCTCCTTCACCTTCCAGCAGGGAGTATGGGTTACTGTCTGGGTCCCTCAACACTGAAGATGAAGATAAGATTGTCTTGTTAAAAATCTCATGTTGGCAATATCATTCTACAGGTGATTGTACAGACATTTTGACAAACAACATATAACCATTAATCTTGAGGGTGTCAGTTTGTAACCTGAGGCTGGGCTCTGATTACCTGAGCTGATGGAGTTGGAGGGCTTGGACCCTGGCCCCCCGCGGCCTCGTCCTGAGTTGGTGCCTCTGCCCCTGCCGCCCCGTCGGGAGCCTCTCTCATCTCCGCCAATGCCACGGGGCCGCTGGTCTCGGTCATTGACTTCCTCAGACTCAGAGGCGTTGGACAGCTCAGAGTTGGTGCCTGCATCAAGCAGAGGCAGTTCATGTAAAAGGCGATAATCATATGTACAATGACAATCCATTTCTATACAATTACATCTCTTACCATATCCAGAGTACTGGCTGTTGGAGGCCCTGCGTCCTCTGCCGCGGCCCCCATAGGTGCGAGACGTGTGGAGTGAGTTGCTGCTCTCATCCGTCAAGTAGCCTTTCTCCCGTTCTCCGCCCGGGCCCCCGCTTCGACTGGCAGGAGCGCGGTACCCCACCCCGATTTGACGGAGCTGCTCGTCAATCTGGAGACGTTCCATGCGCAGCTGCTCTACCTCCTACAAGACAAGGACAGGGAAATTGAATGAGCAGTGTGTATTTTATAGCCTGTTGTTCTGCGCATGGTTTATTGAGATGTTTTATAAAAAGTTTCCTACACCTCCATGTCAGCCTGTGGTTCAATACAAGTTGTTGGCAAACAAGTACAGATTAGCACTTCAAATAAATGATAAAAAAAAAATGCATGAGGAAAGAATGACAGCCATGCCTTATTTTTGCAGCTATTAACATGTAAAATAGACTTTATCCTCGCCAGCATTTGCTGAAATGCAAGAAAAGATCACTGAGTTTCTTATCTAGCATGAAACAGTGACCTGGACAACATCCAGTTTGACTAAATAATATGATGAGCCAAGAGTGTTGCACAGCGTTCATCAGGGAAACTACAAACAAGGCATGCAACCTACTATTACATCAGGCGATCTACATGTGGAGTGATGGAGAGAATCATCCTGACTTAACATCATACATTATACATGATTATGAGCATCATTATTAAATCTGCAAAATGTCACCTGCACAGATTTAGTTTCGGACATTTGATTTAGAAGACTGACTGTGTGCCACATTCTATTTGTTCAGACTATAACATGGCACATGCAAATCCTGTCAAATCCAGGTAGGGCTGAGCCATGGTATTAAAACTCATGTACTGGAGGCCTGGGCTTCCATTTGAGCCTGTCATTCTACCACTAGGGGGCAGTCATCCAATCTGAATGTGGCTATTTTGAAGAAACACTCTTCTGATGAAACACTGAAAAATAGCAGCCAACCATAGTTTACTGTAATCAAGTTTAAGAAAAGCAATTACATCTGCTAGTGCTATCCTACACTTTCTTGGGCACTTTACAGTACAAATTCCAAGTGCAAAGATAATAAGATGAACGGTTCTTGAGATACGTCTTCCCCATACAGACAAACAGATTTCTGGAATTAGTAGACAGATGTAGCTTGAAAATTGACAACAAAATGCAGCTATTGATAATATGGATGTCAAAGAAAAATGGGAACTGGAAACAAATATTAGAATAAGAGATGAGTGGAAAGAAACATTCAATAAAGGACAAACTGATTAGCAGCCTAACATTTCTTAATAGCACATCCATCACCACAAAATATAGTAATACGCCTCAGTTATGTTGGAGGGACTGTGGGATGGTAGAAAGATGTTCAAAAAGAGATTGAAAAATCACAATGGTATCACAGGGTATTAATTTAGATTTAGATCCATAACTTTGTATACTGGGTATATTCCCTGAAGACCAGATAGACTGGAGATTTGAGTTAGTTCCTGAAAATTCTAATCTTAAACCAAAGAAAATGATTAAATTCTCCTGGTTAAGGCCACAGCCCCCCCCGACATAATGCAATGGAGAGTGAAGAGACTTATGGAGCAAATTACAGCGAGACTACATCTGAAACCAGACAGATTTGCCAAAAGGGGGGCACTAACAGCACCAGCAATGACAGAGCTCCTGGCACCTCTTTTTCTTTTTACCCTTACTTACACAAGTGTCTTTTCTTTTCCTTTATTCATAATTACCAGAATCAGAATTGGAAGTACACCTATTTGGTTTGGTGGAACACTCAGAGATATGCTCCTTAAGAGATTGTCTGATTATGTATACATCTCCATGTGTATTTTGTCTAATGTATAGAAACCATGTTAACAACCAATGGCCTCATCTAAAGCAATTGAGAAAAGTTATGTTAAACAACACCTTAAGACATCTTTTTTAAGGCGCTATGTTTTGGGAGTTTGTCACTTTCCAGCCGAGCCACCTTTATGGATGATGGGGTGGGTGGGTATGAGGGTCTAATGGCAGCAGTGCACTGACAGCAGTTTTCATGCCGTTTCAGAGGAGGGTGCTTTAGAGGAGGAAGGGGGGGGGGGTCTCACTTCACAGGGTGACAGCTGCCTCCACCAACGACAGCTGAACCTCGAGGGAGGTGTGAAGGAAGTGAGGCTGGGTAGCAGAGCCGTGGTGGGGAGGGGTCTGGTGATATTTTTGGAAGCTCAGGGTCCAGAGAGTTGGTAATCTAAACTCCAGTGTACCCTTCACCCCATCTCAGAGAAGAGGGGCTATATATAAAAGCACATGAGGTAAGGGCAACATGAGGTGCTCTCATCAGCAGCTTTCCACATTCCCAGTAGCACCTTACCCCAACCCCACAGTGTCACATAAAGGAAAGTTACTTCTAAGAAACACATTTCCTCTATCAAATGCCCCAAAAATGGCTGCATTGTTCAGAGGAAAGAAATGCTGTAAAGAGGCAGAGTGACAGTGAAAAAGCTAGTGCTGCCATCTACTGGCAAATTCACTTACCTGGAGATAAGACACGTGGTATTCCAACAGGGCCTGAGCATTGCTGATGTTCTCTTTCGTTCCAACAAACACAAAGGGGACCATGCCCTGAGAAAACACAAAGAGGGAGAGAAATGAAGATCTGAGATTTTTCGGGAAGCCTAAACATGATTTTAAACACTGATTCCCGTCGTTTGGACGATATACCACTAAGAACATTTTGAGTGGTCAGTTTCAGACCTCAGCTTTCCAGAATGATAAGTGTGCTTTAGAAACTAAACACATCTAGATCCCATTACAACAGGAACATACTGGATCTGTCCCATCAGAGTGCCCACACACGCCCAACATTACAGTGTGGCAGTGGGCTGTGTATACTGGAGGCAATGAAAACATTAGCACTTGTGACAAAACAAGAGATGAAGCAGCAGGATGGGACAGCGTCACAGCTGACAGCACATTGGGCACGACACCCTGCTTTCCGGAGAGGGGTGGGTGGGAGAGGGGAAGGGGGGTGGAGAGATTGTGGCGGACTGGGGGATCAGTCGAACGGCCCATTCACCTCTTTGCCGCTGGCAGTTTCCTCCCTGACAGCCGCCTCCCTGACAGCCGCCTGCCTGCTTGCCTCATCCCGGGGAAGCTTTTTGTCGTTATCCCCCTCAATCCTGACGCGCACGACGCCCGACTTGTCCACGATCTCCTGGATGACTTTTCCGTTCTTGCCGATGACTTTGCCTGTGTGAGTAAGGAAAGGAAACACAAAAAGAAAAAAGGAATGGTAAAAGACTAATATGCGTGGCAACCAGGAGTATGTTATGGGGATGAAGTGGGATGTTGTCACTGTCTAAAATGAGCTCCCTCAGGAACGTCTATGTCGCTCACTCACCTACAAGGTTCCTGGGTACCTGAAAGTAGTCTTCTTTGAACTCAAGATATTCTCTAGCCTGCCTCACTGCCTCTGGGGTCTGCAACACAACACAAACATTCAACCATATTACACTATAGCATATCTTTCCATGCACTGGGACAAGTGCAAACACACCCGGACTCATAAGCGGTGTACCTCTCCATAGATCCTGAATGTGCAGCTTTCCTCCTCCAGCTCGATAGCTGTGACACCAGGCACCTTCCTCGCCTGCTGTATGTTGGCCCCGTGGGAGCCAATGGCGAGGCCCATCAGGTCCTCCCTGACCCGCACCTCCTCCTGGTACGCGGACGCTAACTGCTTACTCGTCTGGAAGGGGGGGGGCAAAAACTTGGTGGTCTAACATCAAATTGAATTGCATTCGAAAAGAGTTTGTGCATGCATGTCAAGAGAGTGTGTACCTCCAAATGTTTGGTGGCCTCTTCGTTGCGGGACATTAGCATGAGCTTGGTGCGGATGCTGCGAAAATGCATGTCACTCAGGAGAGTTGCACGCTTTACTGTGGTTTCGTTTGTGGACTGGGAAAGAGTGTGAAAAAGGAATTAGGTTACATTTCAAAAACTTAGTTATTACATTCATATTAAGAATTCTGTCATTCATGTCAACATGGAGCAGAATCTGAAAGGATTTTTTTAAAAATTTTTTTTACACCTTGTGGCATCGATGGCACGAAAAGCAGAGAATGCTTTGAGAGGAATGTAAGGAACTACCCAGTTACAGTAATGTGTTCTTAATAAAGTGCTTGGTGAATGTATGTGGTATGATCTTGATTAAGAAAATTTTAGAAAATGCTTCACATGCAGTTCACTTGATGAGCACATTTCCTTCATCTCTGGCTATCAAATAAGGCCGTTATCTTGTTTGTGAAGTGAGACCCAGCTCGAGTGTTTATTCAAAGAACTTACCAGCACAATGAGTTCGTGTGTTTGGGCACTGTAGAAGATGCAGTTGGCTCCGATAGCTTTCCTGAACTCTTTGTGAATGTTGTCATTTGCACAGCTGTCGATAAGAAAACAATCCACAGGAGAGTCTGCCTCATTATTCCGTTGGCAGCAGCGGGACATTACAACAAAACTCTTCACCGGTAAAACTTGTGATAGACTTTGACATTCAAAATAAATGTGTGCAATCAGAATTTCTGTGCCAATTTATATAAATGAATAAATTCAAGAGATATCTACAGTATATAACCTGACATATAAAGACACTCACATGTCCCTCAGGTCTTCTGGGACAGGGACGGGGACTTTATGAAAGGAGGTCCGAGAGGAAGGGCTGTTGGGGTTGAGTGGCCTGATGCGCTCCGCTGTGACAATCTCGTTGTATGTGGCCTCGCATGCTGCGTACTCAATCACGTAGAACTGAAAAACAGCACAAGAGATTGTTTTTGTAAAATAATACAGGCAGAAATATCAAGCACAGGACAGTCTGACAGCTTATATAACCAGCATGTACAAGGCAGAACTGCTGTATTCAATCTATACAAAATGTTTGAATTAGCTGTCAAGTTGAAAATTCATTTCTGTCACCTCTCAGGTTGAAAGAAAGTGCCTGACATCAAAATGAATATAATCTACAGCTTTATTAATTGACTTCACAGAGGTATTAATGTTTGCCCTTTTCTTATGTTTCAGAGAAAATGTGAGATGAAACAAAGCAGTAAGATACAGAGGAATACAAAATGTGGACAAAGACAAAAGGGGAAGCATGAAAGAGTGAGGCGGTGAGATGAACGCTGCACACTACATGCTCAAAGGATGGTATTAGAGCCATCAGTCAATGCTAGACATTCCTGCAGGCTCTTATCAGACCGCTCCAAATAACAGCACTACACCAGCAGCAGCTCCCGTGGCACAGGAGCACTGTGAAGCATGTCCTTTCCACATCCCACTGACCCACTATTCAACCAGAATGACTCACTGTACCACCAACGCCGACCTAAGTGCTAGTTCTATGGGATGGTTCCTGTCCCAGGATCGTGTTCGATTCAAATTACAAACCTTCTAAGAACCAGTTGGCTTTTCCCCCCCACATAGGACATGAGGAAGACATTTCAACAATGGCGTTTACTTTGCAAGTTGCTAAGAAACTCCAGGCATCTTTATCGTGTTATTTCGCCCTGGCAAAGATACATCTGTTGTCCACCGTCGACATGCGTCAACTCTGTGCTGCCCGCTATTGGATGTAACGCTTAGCAACCCTGCTAGCTTAAAGGACGCATGGAAGTATGTGGGTAGTGACGGTTACATCGTTTGAAACAGATGCATCTCTTTTCGGACACATGAAGGCGCCATAAATTAACCATGAGGCTCCTGGCTGTGTGATCCTAAGCTAGCCTCCAAAACATTTCGATGTTGATTTTGAACATTTCCAAATTAAAAAAATGTCTGTCACAAAGGTTTAGTTTGTCTTGTTGGTGTCAATGATCTCTCCCCCAGCCCCTGATCTAAGCAGTTCTTGTTTCTAGACCGGGAAAGTGTTGGGGCTGCTCTGAAGCAGTTTTCCTGGCTGCCATATTAGACACCGACTCTTAACAGTGGCCTTGAACTGCTTTGGTAGAAAATGGGTACATAAAACACCAGCACTGGTTCAAATGATATGAAAACACTTAAAAATAAGCAAAGTGTGCCTGTTACACAGAGACTGGTGCAAATCCATTTTGACACAAGTCAGGGTCCAAAGAAGAAGCACAAAAAAAGTGTAATTTAAAAGGTACAGTGTCAGACCACATCAGGACATAGTAACTCTTTGAGGTCATTACCTAGAATCTTAGAACAGGACTATGTTCACGCTACATAAAGTATACTGCAGTACTCAGGGGTCAATACAAATTACTGGGAATACAACAGAACGCTGAGGCAAAGTGAAAGGTAATGTCTTCGCTTCTATTACTGATTATTAAATACTGAGACTGGGAGGAAGCTAGCCTGGCTGGATTTCATCCCTCACACAGGGTATCATCTTCTCAATATGAATGCATTTCAATGAAATACACTAAAACTCAGGAGCTAAGAGTGACTTAAGCACGCCACAGCATCCAAGGCACTGTGAAGATTAGGGAAAATTAGACAGGATAAAAAAAAAGAAAAGAGAGGTTTGATGTGTATTTAAACAACAGGACAAGTAAACGGCATCCTGTTGTTCTTTGTGGAGACATGAACATGTGGGAAGACGATTTCAAATCACTATGAAGGCATAACACGCTTTTCCACAGTCACTATATACTTTGCTTTCAACCATCTGTAAATTAGGTTTTCATTGTTTTCTATCTTTAACTGGCTTTTTCCATCGTGTTTTCTTTAAGATGATATTCCTCTTACCTCCCCCTTCATCATTCTGACTCGCGCCAGCCACCAGCCACATGGCTCCTGCTCGTTGGCCCGGGAGTAAACCTGTGAGGAGACACGCGCGGTGAACGACACCTGAGTCAGAGACAAATAAACACTACTACACAGCTGTTGCACTCATTAATCATGTTTGCAGTTGAACACATGAAGCCAGGAACATGGTCTCAACTACATATTGAGGAAGCAAATGGCAAATCTCTGTCATCACATGAATGGAATCCCACAAATCCACTGTCTGGTGATTTCTAAAGCAGAAAGGAGACACAGTGCACAACCATCTCGCTGACAGAATGTATGATATGTAAGGTAGAATTGTTATTATTGATAATGACAATAGGAGACTTGAGTGTGCAGCCTTTGTAGGGAATTTTTTTATTTTAGTCAAATGTCAAGTAATATATTCAACTTTCACAATAGCATTTTATATGTATACATAATAAAATAATATCCTGTTCCACTCAGCTGCCCAGAAGCAATGCAAAAATATGCACATAATGATTGAAATCAACTTTTAAACCATTGTGTGACACAATAAGTGTTTTGGCCTTTTTACAGTTAGAAACACTTTAAAAGTCGTAAATGTCGGTAGTTTCATTCGAGATGTTTTTTATTAGAGGCCACATGGATGCTCTAGTCAGTACAGGCCAATAACAATCTGTCGGATAATGAGCAAAGACACCAAGGCCTTGAGACACGAAGTTAGTGAAACCTCAGGTGTCTGGGCTGAGTCGGAGATAGAGACGACTCACCTCCACTTCCTCCCCTTCCCCAATCTCCTTGTTGTAGTCGGTCGGAGGAGGCAACCGCACGTCACTGAAGGGCAACTGTCTCTCTGGCTGCCAGCTGTTGCAAAACGTCAGGGATGGAGCACAAACATTTGTCAAAAATTCAGCAACAATTCAAAGCTTTTATATTCAAGTTCTTTGTCTCTTGTGTTATGTCAGAATTGTGCTGGCATTGGTGCATATGCTGCTCACTGCTCTATAACATGTTGGCAGAAATAATAAAAAAATAAAAATGATAATGGCTCATTAATGTTAATGAGTAAGTGCACGGAGGTGTGTCTGAACAGTGCGTGACTATGTTCATTGTATGATGTTAACCAAGAACTATAAATGTGGAGTGCAATAAAGTTCAGCAAATGACTTGATATTATCACTCCAGGAAAAATTTAAACGGGCTCATTTCTCGTGTTCTTTTCTTACTGAAATCTAGATTAAAACAACTTTCATTTAAGAGGCTTATTACTTTCATTATAGAGCAAATAACGTGTTTCATTCATTCACTATCTTATACAACCAACTACTCCAAGACCTCCATGTGCTCAGGGAAAGTAAATGGAGACTGGCTGGGGGGGGGGGAGAGCAATCCCGAGAACGACACAGGCCACCATATTGCCACTCCTCCCACCCTGCATACCTTGGGCTACTATTTTTAGGGTTATCCTAATCTACACTGTGAGCCAAGGAGATAAAGAGGGACCAGAGGGACTGGTGGTGGGGCTAGGAGTATAGGAAAGGACGCTATTGGGATGGCAGGGGCAGGAGGGGTCAGAGCAGGAGGTAAAAAAACTGTTAAGAGATGTCTATGGACAGCTGCATGCCAAGCACAGGTGCTGAAGGGGACAATTTTGAATGCCTGGGTGAAGCACCAGACGGGGGTAGTCGTTGTAACTCTCAATTACCACAGTTCAAGCCTCATTTCCCCATGTAAGGACCATTCATCGTAAAGCAGACATACTCTCTGAGAGAGAGGGAAAACTTACTTATTTTCAAATACAATTGTGAGTGAGTCTTCGTGGACATCTTTGATGAAACCCTGAAAGAAAAGCAGAGAGAAAGATTTTTTTAATCTCAATATGGCGAGAAAGTGGTGCGAGGGGTGGGGCTGCGAGCACTGGATTTTGCATGTAAACAACACAGACGGCTGGCTTGGGAGCCACGCTAGACAAACACTGTGACTGCTGCTGAAAAAAAAAAAAAAAAAGAAAAAAAAAGAGCATCTAGGGCTCCTTGCAAGCCAAGACATCACTGACACAATTCTCTGGCTGTGAATTCTGTGTTGGATAAAGTGACAAGGAACACTGACTCCTCCTGACAGCACAGGCAGCCTGTAAATCTCCCTCACACATACACACACACTTGCATTAATTCATACACAAACAAAATTTTAACGTGTGACCTTTCTCTTTGTGTGCATGTTGGAGGACTAGTCTTTAACACGAGGGCACATGGTTGGGGGAGGTGGGCACTCATGGACAGATCATGCGACAGCCCAGAGACGGCTCTTACGAGAGACTCTTCCCTAAAAATGTGTTGCTTATCCATCATGACCATCAACAAATCTGTCACGGGACACCATAAAACTTTGACCAACACCCCCCTCAGCGCTCAGCAATGACGAGACAGAGGGGGAGAGTGGTGGGTGTGGCGTGTCTCTCTGTGTGACACTACTATATATGGGACAGACAGGTCAGGCGACATCGTCCAATTACAATCATGCATGGGGGTCGGGAGCAGGGGTGCGTAATTCACCTGCTGGGAAGGTGCTGCCTTTGCACTGGAGGAGCTGGCTATGATTTCAGCCTGGATCGGGGGGCAATGGGTATGTAGACACATTAGGGTTTTCACACCCTTTAAGAAGCCCACTCTCACTACAACTCTAAATATCAATCACCACCACTGCCTGATGCTGGGCCATGGTCCTTGTATATGGTATCTACATCCATTTGTCTCAGTGGCACAAGAACCGGACAACTTCTGTAAAGAAGCCAGCAATGACGATGGGTCACATTAGGTGTCAGCTGCATGCTGCAAGTACTACCAGGTCAAAGGATAGGCAAGCCCTCTCTCAAGCATGACTAGTGAAAAGGTGGGGGCAACAAGGGGTCACTGCCAGCTTTGCAAAGACGTCATTTCATCCTCATGTGGGTCCATGTGGTGACCAGGGAACTTTCAGCCGATGAGATGGGGTAGCTGCATCCTCCCCACATAAGTAGCCTGTGTGTTCAGGTGTATTCATCTAAACAGCCTACAAACACATAAATAAAGAGGTAGTGATTTTTGTCAATGTAATGTGGCCTCACTTATTTAGTCTTTTATCACTTTGCTGGTATGTGCTCGAAGCGGCAACAAGTGCAGCCCTTTACCAGAACATAGTGCCACTTTCCCAACAGGTGCTGTGATGCATTGACAGGCTTATATATACACACAATCCTGATTCAGAGTTAAAAAGAAATAAAAACTGACTCAATGTGACACCAAAACGAATGAGGTGCCTTTAAAAGGCAAAAGCCTTTCACCCTGTGTGTCAATCACAACATGGAGGAAAAAAAGCAGTAAAGCTTTTGCTCCAGTCTCTCCATCGAGGAAAACATACCTACAAGAATATGACATTTGAAATGTCTCAGACACAGTAAAGTGTCCATTTCATCCACAAAATGAGAGTCGTGAGATAATGGGCGTAATAGAGATGAGTGGAAAGTGTCCATTCATGCCAGAGCTGAAATGTCACCCTGTAAAACAGAACGACAGGTGAAGCAGCTTGAGAGTAAATATAGGCTCATCCCTAACCCACCATGTGGCCGGTGGACTAGCTGAACAGTGGAGGACAGAATGGAGACGAGGGCAACTTGGAGAAAACAATGTAATTAAAAAAAGGAGACGTCAAAGACTTGAGGCTTGACATCTGAGAGATGAAGAATAGGGTTATTTATCTATCCACACTACAACCATAATGGTGTCAACTCAGATCGTGTCAGACGTTTAGGTAAGATCCCATGAAATCAAAAACTATACCACAACCTACAATGTTCACCAAGATCAAACTCTCTGTGGCAAAGCATGTGGTGAAATCAAGCATAGAGGCTGAAAACACAGCAGCAACAAAGGCGTCCAATCATGTGTCTGCTTTGAGGATACGAAAGTGTAATTTCTGTTGACGATGGGGGAGAATTGAAACAGAAAGCGAGGACGTGGGATGGGCTGCGAAACAAATATGAAGTATGTCAGGTTTGATGTATTATCTCATGTTTATACGTAGGAAACTGCACAACAGCCGTCTAATAAGAAACTCGCTTATTTTTAAACGTTTGCTTCCCATAATTCAAAGCAATATGCTATGGGTAATGCTATTTTAAAACTACGGGAATCTATTTCTTATAGTGTAGCCTGTCATCATGTTGATATTAACTAAAAGCGACCAAATATAGGCCATACTTGGTGATGGCAAGTGTACTTAGCTTAACTGCTAGCTGAAGCTAGCTACCCACCCCACAATGGCCATCCCCATTAGAACGGAAAACCATCCTCGTTTGTCAGCACCGGACCTAAGCTAACGTTAGCCGGCTAGAGGATAGCAAGGACTGGGTTCAAGAGAACCAAACCTCACGGTTTCCCATGGAACAAAACTTTTATCTGCGACAGCTTTAAAAACTGCGACTGCGAGCAGGTTACCTTGTAGAAGGCCCCATTCGAGCCGCGAACTTCCACAGCCAGTCCGTCCATACTCGTCGGTAGCTCCCCACAGCTGAGCTTGTCCACAGGCGTCACGACTCCCTGCGAGTCCGGTAGCGTTACCACCCCCAGCTTCGCCGGCCCTTCGCCGCCCTCCGGCCGCTTGTGGATTTCCAGTGTTCCGGGTGGAGGGAGAGGGGCAGAGGTGAAGGGGTTGGGGGGAGATGGGTGTGATGGTGTCAGCTGCAGCGCAAACGCGGACCGCTCTTTCCAGCAGCGGCAGCCGGTCGGGAAGCTCCGGCGTCTGGTGTCGTCGGGATGTGGGGGTCGGCGCTGGGCGAGCTGTGCGGCACCGCCACGGGAAGCGTCGGGGTCTCGACGTGCGCGGACGGGAAGAGCGAGCTAATGATGCTACGGCAGGAGGATGCTAGCTGACGGATAATTAGCTGGGAGGCTAGCTATCAACACCTCGATCCCGTCCGTTTTCGCTGGGATGCTAGCTGGCTAGCATTTGATAGCCTGGCTTGCGTGCGGTGGCTCGTGAGTGGCGCAGTCGTTGCGTTGAAGTGTGTCACAGAAGTCGTCACCGGGGGTCGGTCCTACTTCCGTCTGTGGTGCGGTGTACGGCGGCGTTTCTGTCCCGAAAAAGAGCGTTTGCGATGCACTGCCGCCCGGCGACTCCTTCCTCCAACTACCCGTCCCCTCAAACACACGCCGATAGAGTGAATCAGAGAGGGGCTGAATGACCTCCAACACCCCACCCCTCGACACAAAACATCCGCCCACTAGGAAAACCAGGCCTGTGATTGGCAAGGCACCTCGACAATCACCTGTAGCCTTCATTAATTGGTTTAGTAAATAAGGGCTGGTCCCTGCAATGGACCAATAAAAAACACGGAGTCGCATCCCAACCCAATCCATTGGTCTCATCCCGTGTCAGTTATAATGTTGCTGAAATTGACTGGCTCCCGACTCATTTTGCCCACTCATTGATGAATGAGCAGCAGCAGCCATTGTGTAAACAGCACTATAGGGAAGTTACTACACATGTTGTACATCACATGCTGGAAACGAGGAAAACCAAGGAAAACACACAGAAAAGTTGGGATTCCTTTCCAAACCCACAGCACAGTGGCCGCACCTTGTTGTGGTGGAATGATAAGTGAAGATGTGTGAAAGTGTGTGGACAAAGTGAGGCAAGCGCATGGCTACAAAACACCAGGAATGCAGCAAGGAGAAGACCAGATATGGGCTATAGGGCTGCTGCGGGGAGACATGTGTGAGGAGTTCACGTGAGAGGCCAGAGGTCACGGTGGAAAGGCACACAAGCACAGGAATATACTCACAGCTGTGGAGCCCCCACATTCAGTGTGGATGGAAAGTGATGGGCCTGCTCACTAAATGTTTTTTATATGTCCAACCAACTCCCCACACACACACACACACACACACACACACACACGCACACACACACGCACACGCACACGCACACCTCCTTCAAACTTTTGATTGTAAGTGGTGGAACATTTATGGGCACACACGTATCTACGACCCCTCGATAATAACATGAGACACTTGCTCGGTGCGCGGATATAGAATGTGGCTCTGTCTGGTCTAAATTAAGCCCAGCGCTCATTCATACCATGTATACTTCTTTCCCTTAATTGACAGTTACTTGGAATTGCTGCTGTGAATTATTCTTTTGTCAAGTATGTTTTATTAAAGATTGGACATATCAACACAGTCCACTTTTCCATGAAGAAAATAAGGTGAAGGAAAAAACACTACACCAAATAAAAAATACACAAGAAACACACACACACATAGATGAGTGTTAGATGTACGAAATTCCCAATGTAAAGTCGACACAGCCCAAAATATCAGTTGGTAACAATGTATGACCACTAAGTGTCTGAAAAGAGACCAAGGAAGGGGTAACAATATTTGGCAAAGCAGATTTTGGACCTGCAGAGATTTGCATCCCCCTGTTTTTTCAGCCAGGAAGACACTTACATGTATTAGATTCTCAATGTTGAGTCAAAACAGCCCAAATCTCGGATGCAAATCTCTACAGGTCCAATATCTGCTTTGACAAATAATGCATTCCCCTCCCAGGTCTCTTTTCAGACATGTGATATTTTGGGCCGTGTTGATGTTACATTAAGAACTTCGTACATCTAACACTCATCTGGTCTGAGAAAAGAAAGGGATAGAAATCTCAGCCGGTTGAAAATCTGTTTTGCAGAATAATGCATCCTTCTCTTAAGTTACCAACTAATATTTTGGGCTGTTTTGACTCAATATTGGTAATTTGATACATCCAACACTTATCTAGGCTGAGAAAAGAAGGGGATGCAAATCTCAGCAATAAATCACAACTGCGAAATAATGCATTAAAACTGCAACTTGATTTCTAGAGATCTATAAACCGAATAGTTTTTTCTTGTCGTTCGACTCTACTGTATAAATGTCAGGTCAATAATGCTGAAATAGCTGGGCATGAACAATAGGATCATTTATCATCATTCATAGACACCAGCAAACCAGATTATATAGTTTTTAAACTGTTGCCATAGAGATGATTACGTCTAGTAGCATCTTTCCGTTGTGGCTGTGCGCGCTCCCGCGGGGGGGGGGGGGGGGGGGGGGGGGGGGGGGGGGGGGGCAGAATTTGGCGTAACACTGATTCTAGTGGTCACGTGGAGGCAGTTAGCCAATGGAGGCGCTTCTTGCAGAGGCGCGCAACTTGATTCAGGAAGTACACATTTTGTTTTCGCTCCGGGCTCGCGCTGACAGGAAAACTGACCAGAAATCCCTAAAAAACACAAGAAACTTGGTTAAAAGGGACAAATTCAGGTGAAAATGTCCGAGTCTACTCCCCTGTCATCGCTGGGGAAAGGTGACGGTTTACACCAACAAGGTAAGACAACGAATGGAATGTGTTTACTGCTTCTGAGACTGTAACTCTGGAAAAGGAGGCTTATCAGTGATTAAAACCTGATTTATTTGAGAATTAGGGGGACATTAAGAGATGAAAAATGTTTCCATATTGATTATCTATATCTTATAATCACAAATTATCGTGTTATAAATGGGGGAAAGACTGAATAAGCTGTAACACCTATTAAAGGTTGTGTTGTTAGTCCACTTCTGGTCATTATGAGGATTTGACTGTATTTACTGCCCCCCCCCCCCTCCAGTTCTCGCCTCCTTCCCTCTGTGTGACATGGCCGAGGAGGACCTGACCCGGAACCCCCTGTTCTGTAAGCTCCTCGCCACCCTGGCTCAACATGTGGACCAGACTGGGCTCACCGTGTCGCTGAGATCAGAGCTGGACAAGGTACCAGCAGCACCGTGTTCACACAGGGACAAAAAAAAGTTCCGCGTTTATTAACCTACATCACACACACAACTCCGTATGAGTCACATTCTTGTGACTGCAGCTTTCGGCCAGAAGGATCTCTTCCTCAAAATTTAAGGATGCTTCATAGTAGTGGACCTCAGGATCATTTGATGTTTCCACCACCATCACTATACACCCTCACCCGAGGAAGGCCCTGCTGAGATTGATCAAGGGCCAGGGTGTGTCCCATAGCCACGATCACGATTTAGGGTTACGGATCTATGCCTTTATTAATCTTCAGGTCGTGGTATAAATGACTCCTGTAAGGGATTTAAGATTTCTTACTTACCAAATGATCGGTACAGACTTGTTACAGAGAGACTCTACCTCCCCCTGCTCCCTATCAGATACATCTCCTGTATCGGCTTCTACAGTCGTATTCTCATGACTGCAGCTTTCAGCCAGGAAAAGATGTCGTCAGGTGGCGTCCAAACTTCCCCCTTTCTTAAATTAGAGCAAACAGCCATGTGCTGGATTTGCCATAGTATGATTAGTTATTCCTATTTAAAGACACAGTAGGTGTTTATGACTTACTGACATCTACTGGTAACCAGTAAGACTTACAGTCACTCAGATGGAACCTCTTTCGTCAGAGCCTCGAGATGGTTAAGTTGTATGTGTGTGTGTGTATAAGACCTACCAAGCCATCAACCCAGATATATCTGTCCACCCACTTTATGCCAGCACATTGAAAACCATTTGACAGTGACTTTTACACGGTTCAGGTTGTCTTACTCCGGCCAAACAGCATGTGTACTTCTGTAAGACTGGCATACAGAATGAAGGATACATATTTTTGTGCCCTTTTACACAGGATATCCGTAAGAAATATGGACACGACTCCTCTGAACTGAGTTATAACTTGTGGACACGGACAACAGAACCTTAGTTATTATACATACTTGTTTTGCAACAGGATGATTGATGATTATATTACCTGTTAATATCTTTGAGGGCTTTTTTTCACAATGGGTTTGTTTTGTATATGAATGAATACCTGGAAACTTACAGGTGTTTGTTTTTTAACTGCTTTTATTCCAGGCCGAGCAGAAGCTGCAGAGCCAGAGGCGTCACTGGCTGCGCTCGGAGAGCCTCCACAGAGGGCTGCAGGAGATGATCCAGGACTGCTCTGTCAGGAAACACCACACCACCGTCCCCCCTGACCAGACCATGGTACTTTTCTCATACACATTGGTAGAGTCCACAAGTGCACAAGCAGTTGCATGGATTTAACGACAACATTTTTATTGTTGGTCAATAAAGCTGCTAAACGTAACTGTTAAAAATAATTTAACTTCACTACCATTAAACCTACGATATATTAATCTTGGTAAACAGTACATTGTATGTTCATGTTTACCAAAGTGACAAGAAGAGACAGCAGTGTTTTTATTGAATAAGATGACGAAAGCACAAATGTAATACAGCACTTGCTTTGGATCCGTGTTTGTAGTTCCATGAGACGATGGAGAAATGTCTGCTGGTTGCTCAGTGTGTCAGACAGCTGGATCCCAGCACCACCACCAACCAGGACCAGCCCTCCATTCTGGGCCTGAACACCCAACAGGTGATGGAGCTCATGCCACCAGAAAAGGTGAATCATAAAATTGCAATTTATTTATCAATTGTAATTTATTTCATTAAATAGAAACTATGTTTTCACTGCAGATGATGCAGTAGACATATTGTTTAGGGCAACAATTTAAAACCAATTTAATCTTACTTAACAGTTTGGGTGTATCGCCTGTGTGTTTGCCTTTGCCCAACTTATATTTGTGTTTTCCAGAATGTACAAAGAATGAAACAGAGTCTACCGAGAGAGCTGGAGAAACATCTCAAGAAAAAGTGTCTGAACCTCCTCTCTTACTACCAACCTGAATGGGGTATATTTACTAAACGCGGATTTATCTGTGGTTACGGGCACAACATTTACTTCTCATTCACTGTCAGATCCTTTATATGTCTATGTCATAGTGTTGCATGTTTTCTAATCTCTTCTAGAGAGCGAGAGTGAGGGTCTGAAGAACAGCAAGTTGTCTCACCTGTCAGTCCAGCTGGACAAGGAGCAGAAAAGAGCGAAGAGTCTGAAGGAGACGTGTAGGGAAAACACGGTTCTCCTGCAGAGACAGACTCAACTCTACCTCTCTGTAAGTACTTCAATGAATGTGTTTAGTTCAGTAAATTAACCTTATCTAAATTCATCTGCTTTTTATCTGCATGTTGCCAAATATATCATTTCCATGCGTGTCAGAATATGTCATATCCTGCTCTTTCTTCCTCATAACCAGGAGCTGACCAAGTGTATTCAGCTTCTCCAGTCTCTCATCCTGGACCACAGGCTGAAGACCCAGACAGACTTGGACAGAAAGAAGTTGGAATACTTTGAAGGCAAATGCGAATTAGTCTTACAGAAGATAAAGTAAGCAGATTTCAATGCCTCAACTGCATATTTACATTTGCATTCGATTGAAATATTACTTTTTGCATTATTTTACACTCTGTTATTATAAACTTGTTTATTGAGAAGAACACACATCTCTTCAGTGATGTGATGTTGCTGGTAGGCACAACATCTTTTTAAACCAGCAGGCATTATAGCACTTCGTCCCAAATTATCACTGCGGTAGTACTGCAACTCGTACTGAAATGAAGATATATACACTGTGTAAACATGTATTTCTGTTTCTCATATTTCCTCTTCTCTTCCTTTTTAAAGGGCCGAGATGGTAGAAATCCAGCTGGACACGTACACAGCCGACGCAATATCTGCTCATAGAAAGATAAGGCAAGACATTTTTTTGTCTATCTATATCTTTTACAGATCAATTTTATCATATAGTCCCGATAGCATTCATGTTTTTTTGAGTCTTTGCTATTTTCTGAAGGACAACTAATATAACTTAAAGAAATTCATACTTTTTCTCACTTGTGTTTATCCTTATCCAAACCTTTAGAACCACATGGATGTAGTTTGTCTACAAACATCTGAATCATTCTATTGCATCTCCATTTCAGAGAAAAGTTGGAATCCGAGCTGAAGGCCTGTCGGGTGGAGAAGCAGTCTGTGGAGATGAAACTCGCCTCTTTTGAGATCTTGGGCAAGGAGTTTGAGGCCCTGGCTGAGGAGTACTGCAGATTACTGCAGGAGATCGAAGCGAAAAACTGGGCTCTGAAGGAGTTCGCCCAGTACAACGAGAAGTGAAGATCGCGTCTGACACTGGGACAACAGCCAGAGCTTTCCCTTTTCACGGTGGTACAACGCTCACAGTGACATGCTGGCTTTTGGACACTTGACACATCAACCGTGTAGCATGTTGTTCAAATAAAGTCAACGCTGAGGATGTCATCCAAGCTCCCAGAAGAAACCTACATGAACCTTTGCCATTAGAGATGACATAATGTTTTAAGTTGTTGCTAAAAAAATGACAGTCATAGAAACGATCTCTCTGTTAACTGTTGTTTACTTTGTCTTAATAAATTAAGTTTCCTAAAATACTCCCTCATCACTGCATCAGCATGGTACTCAGTATTCCACCTTGTTTTGTTTCCACCCAAACCTGTTTAGAGTTCAAACCTCTTCAGAACCTATTACACGCGTATACGCTCATATAAAATGATTTTCCGGCACAAACACCAGCTACTTAAAATGTTTGACTGCTCGCAACAGTTATTTAGCTGCAGTTTGCAACTTCTTCCACTAGTGAGCAGTATACTATACATTTTCACTGACATCTGCAGATTTACAGGACATAGTAGACATTACCCTAGGTCTCCTTGTTTTACTTTCCTCTTCTGAAATCATAGAAATAACATTCACTAATACAACAGTTTGTTTTTACTTGATTCATGCTGTATTTAGCTTTAAATCAGAAAAAGAATTGTCTCATAAAAGCTATGTTACTCAGAAATAAGGTTATTCACTGACACCAAAAGAAGGACAATTGCTCACATTCAGTTCACTATTAAGTTTAAGCTTAAGTTTTATTTGTCATGTGCAAGTTAACATGGGGTCAATAGTACAATGAAAGTCAGCTCAGCAACTGATCTGAGGTATCGATAAGGTATTGATGAGTGTTTGTGGCATGTGAGAAGGCATCAGACCATGTTGTGGTCAATCAGTGTCTTCTCTCAGTGAAACTGTTTTATTTCAGACCTTGTCAGTGTTTCATCGTCCTCAGATTCAAATCTGAGGAACTAGATTTAGAATCCACCAGGACAGAGACTCAGATAATCAATGATCTCACTTTTGATTAATTTCACTTCTGATCAATTAAGTGTCAAAATTTCAGAGAAGAACTTTGAAGAAGAAGTTTATTGTGTTTTTAACGTGACATCGACATTTCTAAAGACAAAGCAAACCAGATTTTTGATAAAATCTATTTCTTTAATATAGGCGTGAATTTTATTTCTGCCTTTTATTCAGTCGCCAACAACTCCTGCATACTTACAACCGCTTTCCCCCATTAAAATGTTCAGCTCTTTTAGAGGTGAAAAAAAAAATCTAAAAGACAACAGCTGTTGTTACAAATACGAAAAATGAAAATATTGTGGAAAAAAGAAGAGGCGTGGTCTTCCATTCGTAGACGATCTTTGTTAACTCCGCCTGGCCGAGGAGAAACGGAAGGGGGTGGGAGTGAAGCCTCTCGCTGTGCTTAGACCCTCTCTGCTCTCCTCTCATCAGCAACAGCAGCCCCGCCTCGCGACGAGTGAACCGCTGGCTGCTCCACATCAGCCCGCATCTGGCTGTCACAGCAGCCGCCGCTCCGCCCGACCGGTGCCGCGGCATGCTCGTATTCACACCGGGACTCACACACACACGCGCACACGCACACGCACAGAGGACTCTTAACCGGAGGCAGACGCTATGTCGGAGGTGCGGAAATTCACGAAGAGGCTGAGCAAGCCCGGGACGGCCGCGGAGGTCCGGCAGAGCGTGTCGGAGGCGGTGAGGAGCTCCGTGGACCCGGTGGTGAGTCTGTGCGCTCATTGCTAACCGACCGGGATAATCACTAACGGGTTAGCCCGCTAACCCCCCCCCCCCTCTCCTCTCCTCTGTCTCTCAAGGGGAAGCACGCGCATTCTCCCGCTCCTCTCTGCACCTCAGTGTTTACCCCACTCTTTTCCCTTCTGTCCCCCCCCCCCCCCCCCCCCCCCCCAGTTTTCATTCACTGGGTATCTCCCGGCCGCCTCCAGCAGCCGTAGCCCCGCAGCAGCAGCCGCAGCTACGGCGGTGCGCTGCCTCAGCCTCCGGACGCGTGGAACAGTCTCTTTACACGCAGGGGAAACGCCGCCGTCCTGTGTTTGGCTCAGTGTTGGCTCGGTTGGTCTGAATTCGCAGCATTGGAAGATTGTGGGACATTGCGTGCAGGGACACACGCTTTTTCTTTTCTTTTGTGTGCTGGCGGATGAGGAGCAGTGCCAGTTGGACGGCTGCAGCGTGGCTTCCCCCCAGCCCTGGCCTTATTATCGGAGCAGAGTGGCCACATTGAGCAAAGGAAGGGCTCCATAACTGATGTGGGTTGATGGTGCAAAAAAGACAGTTTTTTATTCTTCCTTCACTTGGATTGAATGGCGGTGCTGGTGCAGACTGCAATAATGAGAAGGGGATTAGGCGCAGTGGCTTGAGATGAGTAGCATTTAGGATCCTGCTGATACAGCATGTGTGTGTGTGTGTGCATGTGTGCATGCTTGATGTCATTGCAAAGTGCACGCACGCCTCCTGATGCCTTGTCTTCTTCATGGTTTAACTCAAACTCTCTGACAGCTCAAATACAAATACTCTTAATGTGTCAATGACAAAACTGCATACTCAAGCCCCCCCCCCAAAAAAAACACACACATCCTGGGCCCCTCAGAGAGTGCAGCCGGATGCCTTTTTGTAAGAGACAAGCGATTGTTCCCTTGGGTTTCAGTCTGCAGTCTTATGATGAGCATCTTGAGGACTGTGACGCAAAGAGTTTCCCAGCATAGTAATCTTGTGATAAGGTTCTGATCACTGCAACAGAGGTGGGAGTGTGTGTGTGTGTGTTTTGTGTTTGTAGCCATGCGTCTTGTTGTGTTTTGTCGCAGGTTTTGGCAGCTCATTTTAAAGGAGGGAGCGGTTGGCTTGGTAACCGAGAACAAACGCTGTTTTGTGGAGGGTTGCACGGAGCGTGTTCCTCTCACATGGGGATTCCCTCAGGCATGCTGTGACCATGCTTCCCTCAATGTGTGTTTGTGTGTTCTTCATCCCTATAAAGTCACTCCTATTTCGAAATCTCCCTTTCCGTGTCTGTTTTTAGATTTCTCTGTGAATCTTCATGTTTCCAAGCAGAAAGAGTTTGTATGATGTAAGGCACCCCCTCGACTGTTTAGTGTTGAGTGGCCTTATTGGAGTTTCCATCAGCTGATGTTACTGGACTTGTTGAATAATCGTTTTCAAGTCCGCTGCCTTGTCTGTGGTTAATGGTCAATTTAGATATCCAACTGGATGTTGGGCATGGGAGAGAAACGTATAGCCCTCATCTCATTGAGGAAAAGGATCCATCCTGTGAAAGGCCTGATGTAATAAACAACTAGAATGGCACTTAGTAGAGGGAATACCACTGCAAGGGCCTAATAGTCCCCATTTTGTCATCAAGATCCATGAATTAGTCCTTGGGAAGTCAGTGAAATTGTAAATAAAAACTACAAACATGCCCTATCTCGCAATCGAACTGTTCCGCACCAAAGATGTATCTCTTTTCCCCTGACCCATACCACATCCTTCCACCAAATTTAGTGGTAATGGTTGCAGCAGTTTTTGCGTAATCTTGCTTACAAACAAACATATGAACGGACGGGGGTGAAAACATAACCTCCTTGGTGGTTATTTACTGTAGTAATACAACTATGTTGATTATTACTATAGTGTCCCTGGTGGTGTTAAACATAATTAAGGGTGACATGTTATCTGATGACACAGGTACACAAAATGAAAAGGGCAATTAATCAGTTTGTCAACCAACAGGGAGTTAATGGGCAACTCATTTTATGATATCATACCGTGCCATTTTCAGCAAAAAAAAGTCAAACTTACTGACTCCAGCTTTTCAAGCTTGTAGAATTAGATGATTTTATTTGACCTTATATGATTGTAAACTGAACATCTGGATTAATCGACCAAAGCATGAATCAGTTAATCAAGAAACTAATCAGCAGATGAGCTCTCTTAAAGATAAGATATGCAAAATATAAGATAAGATAAACTTTATTGATCCCAACCCGGGGAAATTCCCTTGTTACAGCAGCAGATAGTCAGAATGAGAAGAGACAAGAGAACACGTGAAAGTATAAAAATTTAATGAAAATACAGAGAATATGTACATAATACACCTTTTCACTACAGACAGAAATATTGCCATCCTTGGCACAGGATGATTGAACGAGGATGTATTTGTGCATTATGGATAAAAAGATATTGAAATAAATGCATACATATATATATATACATATATAGACTATTATAAGTATATAGGCAAGTATGGTATACAATATAAATATAGCTCAACACTCTAGAACTTAAAATCCCATTAATATGCTTGAAATCAGCCACAATATTTGAACCAAAATCGTAATAGCATATGTAATAACATATTTGGGATTATTTGTAGATTTAGTTTTTTGCTTTAGCAAGAAGCTCTTTTTGTGTATAGGAAATTTCTTATAGACAGGGAGTAATATAAGAATAAAAAAGCTAACTAGGCCGTTTTTCATCCCTTGAAGGAGCAGCTGTGTGTCTGCGCTGCTCATACACACACACACACACAGATTGGAGCACTTACTGGGGTCAGCTGTGGGACAATTCCTTCATACTGTATGTAGCTTGCATGTCAGTGTGTGTGTGTGTGTGTGTGTGTGTGTGTGTGTGTGTGTGTGTGTGTGTGTGTGTGTGTGTGTGTGTGTGTGTGTGTGTGTGTGTGTGTGTGTGTGTGTTTGTGTGTGTGAACTCATCCATTGTGTTTAAGCATAAGCCTCTCTAGCCAACATGATAAAATCCACCTGGTTGTTTTGGAGCCTTGAAAGCCTTACATCTGCAGAACCGTAATGGGACACAGACGTCTGGCAATGCACCTTCGCTAACATCATCGTCGTCGTCATGGTTCCCCCAAAGGCAGACTGGGAGTCGTACTTTGGTGTGTGATTGTTTGAGTGTTCTCCTCAGTCAGGTTGATAGCTGAGAGGAGAACGCGCAAAGCATATAATAGGAGATTATGACACAAGCAAGATGGGAAAGTGCCTTGATTGCATGCATCACACTGTTTCGCCCCAAGTGTTAGGCCATGTCCTCAGGGTTTTAGCTTCTTTACATTTCTCAATGAGTGAGACTGTGGCCTCACAGCTGCCTGTTCGTAATTCTTAAGCTTCTTTCCTCTTCTGTAAAAAGCAGAACTTTTTCTCATCCGTCTTTCCTTCTCTCTTCACTCGCTTCCTCTCTCGCCCTCCCTCTCTCTGTAATGTGATCAGTGTTGTCGCCGAGCCACTGTGTGCTACTGAGTGGGCGCCCCTGACATGTAGAGCCGCGGTTGAGCCGTGTTGCACATGACAGGAAGCAGAGCTGCTGCTCCGGGTGCAGCCGCGGCTCGGCCACATGTAATGCTTTCAACAGACTTGTAGGTGTTGTGTGTTGCTGCTGCTCAGGCTGCTGGTTGTTGTGTAGTGGGGTATGTGTGTAAAAACGATTGATAATGCAGAAGAATTGACATATACACAAATATCACAAGTAGTGTTGGGGTTGTTTAGGTAGTTTTTATTTTGATTAGTGGTTCAAAAAAATGGGAGACACGTGTGGTTTTTTGTTGGTTTATGTGGACAGCCAAGATAGTCAGTGTCTGGCGGAAAGATTTGGAGAGAACACTCGTGTAACTGGCTTTAATGACAGCACCAAATTCCTGGTTAGAGAACATGGAAAGGGAAAACTTTTTTCCCCTGCAGTCTTTTATTCAAGGAGGATTTGTTAACCCCTTAAACATCCCTGAATTGATCTTGTGCTGCCAAAGATTGTTCAAATCCGCAAAATTATTTATTTTTAAGTTACGAGAGAGAACGGTTCCAGAGATATGAAACAGGTCGGACTCAAATTTGAGAAAGAACTTGCCCGTCTTGGGTTTGAATGTTTCACTTAGTAGAAACATCTTATTTTACAGTGTGAAATACAAAAACACGTTTTAAACCTCTATAACATTAACATCCCAACATAATAAGCAGATATAAAGATAATGTTTGTGGAGAAAAAACAACAACATATTTTCTTATTATTTCACAAGACCATTAAAAAGATTGATGACGTGTCTCCACCCATTGGACAGAAATGAAGGCAGAATATCCCAGTTACAGATGCTGCCATCTTGCGCTTTTGACGTCATTTAGAGCCAGAGTCTATTGGCAAAAAAACTGGGTGTTCATGTTGGACCTCGTTACTTTTAGTAAGAATAAAATATGTTTTCATATTTCTTGAAATCAATATAAATTTACTGGGTTACTTAGGAAGAGGCTTTTAAATATCCAGCTCGCTAACTGACTAGATATCTCAGAAAGGCTTCCTGTACCCAGAATAACAATGCACACTGTAAACATACCCAGTGGTAGTTTTAGATTGAAGGCAGTAGATAGCAGGGGAGACCAACAAGCAGTAAAAAAGAAAAGCCAGACTGCTGCATAGCTTTACTGCTGACTATTTCACTCAGCTGGAAAACACAGCTCTGGATCTCAGCTGCTCGACAGTTCAATGGAAAGTTGACGGAGCACGAGGTAGAAAATCACTCTCTCATATTTTCCCAGCTGTAGGGCGCAGTCAGAGTCTCTCCTCGTACATGTGCATTTACTGCCTGCTGACCCGGTGGCAGCGGCTCACTGATGTGGCACAGAGGCTGATATACAGCCTGATTTCCTCTGCTCGGGCCCAAACGGCCTGGTGGCTGCTTTGCCAAGGCTTATTGGCTAAGCTATTCATCACCCGTCTTCTCTGCTTAGCTCGAGCTTAAAGTGGCACTTTCTTGGAAATTAATTCCGAACCTCTGCAAGTGGTTTAGGGCTGTGTTTGTTATCACATCTTGACCTAGTTGTAGAAGGGAAGGTTTTTTTGCAATTTTTAAACATAACAGAGGCAGATTTCATATGATCCACTTCTCTATGAAACTGAAAACAGGAAGATGTAGCTCAGGACTTTCATGTGACATATCTGTTGAGTATTGTAACATTTTTATAAACCAGTGCAATGCCATTTCTAAACCTGCCTGTTAGGAATGGGCTGTTCCCTCAGCCTGTGTTAATGCCCAAGAGCCACTTCAGAATTATTCCACGTGTGAAGTTGATCAAATGAACGGTTTGACATAAAAACTGACAGACAGAAAGATCTTTGTGGAATTAGTAGATAGATGCCTCTAAAAAGAAGATGATCTTCATTTAACGACACATAATTTGTCTATTTTTTGATGTTCTCACCTTCTTTGGCCTTTCTGCATTTGCCCACACATTTCCTCTCAGTTGCTTTTTTTTTTCATCCACCCACAATTCTCTGAGCAACGATTTCCCTGCACCATGACAGCCGTCTGAACTTTGCAGTAGCCTCTCTGATCTCTTGCGGCTTTGCTGTTATTACACGGTTGGTGAAAAGTTGTGAGGGTTTGTTAACTGCTTTCAAATGGCTTATACACAGCCAAGGTAAAACTATCAAGGATATGAGATCAAGAAGATGTTTATTTGAAACGACATGTTTTTTATATTCTTACTCTCTTCCCTCCCTCAGGAGCAGCCAAAGATTATCGAGCCGCTGGACTATGAGAATGTGGTGTTTCAGAGAAAGGCCCAGATGCACAGTGACCCCAACAGAGACCTGCTGCTCTGCCCGGTGGACGATGTCTCGGTGAGCCGCCGACCCACATCATCATCCACTGTGTCCTCTGGGACTGACTCAGCCTCCGTCATCAGCATGAAGTCACGAGTCAGGGGAATTCAAAAGCTACTGTTTATTTAGAACTTCAGAGTTTTACTTGCCTGGATGAGATGCAAGATTGAATTTCTCATTTGCTTTTTGCTGTTCAGTAAAAATTTAAGCCCACTTAGCAAACTAAGATCAGGGAAAGCTGTGACATAATCGTCATCACACACATTTCTAATGCGATGACGCACTGTCACAAAAAGTTCTTGTGCCCTCCTTGTGGCTCTTTACTTTTATTATATAATTATCTCAATATCATTTTCATCAATAGCAATACAACAAAGGTTCAATATACATATATATAGATACATTGCTTATGTAATGTGCAAACCGGATGAGGAGATAATTGATAGAACCCAGAGTTTCAAACCAAAACCTTCACTCAGGAGCCAAAGTCTTTAAACTTAAAAGAAATAATCATTTGACATTTAATCGTGATGATTATCGATTATCTGCTTACTGATATGAAAATGTTTATCTTGATATAATTTTGGACCATATCGTAATAGGCGGAAATGCACTAAAGTAATACGCAAGTAACAATCAACTTAATACATCACTTAAATTATTCACATAAACAGCATAAATGTCAGTTAATCGTGTCAAACAGATATGCAGTATGTGCATGTATCTCCTGCATCACAATTCACCTCAGAAATCCGCCTCTGAGTTGAAGTTCCAGTACTAATCTTATACCATAGAAACCTGTACAACCATCTTCACAGTAAACAGGAACAAAGAGCTGTAAAAGAATATCACATAAACATCAAGGTTTCCCATCATTAATCACTGTTCATCCCCAACACACTCACTTCTTTAGAGGTTGAGCAGTCAAACACAACCCAGCAAGGTACCTCTGTTCTGTATTTATCGGTGCTGCCTGGCACATGTGGTTTTGTTTAGCTCCGTGTCTAGTTTTTTTTTTCTCCTCTCGTCCGTAGAGAATCTGTTCACACTCATTTGTCGCTGCCGTCTGTTTCTCGCTTTGTCTTTGCCTGTGGTTTTTTGGGGGGGTTTCGTGCTGTGCTTACAACGTTTACAAGTAGCTACACAAGTCTGCATCTGCCCATGTGTGTGTGTGTCTCACTGTGTGTGTGTGTGTGTGCTATGCAGGAGTCCCAGCTCTCCCGCCAGAGGAGGACGGTTGTTCCCTCGGTGCCCCAGAATGCTGAGCGGGAGGCCAGGAGCCTATTTGCCAAAGAGGTACTAAAACACAGACGTCCCCGCTTTTGTACATTTTTGGCAATAAAGTTCAGTCCTTTCTGAAACTAAAAAGAGAGGGTTAGCAGTGAAAGAAGCGGAAGTATTCACTGCTGGCATCAAATCTACTAAATGATATGACTTAAACTTCCTTTTGATAGTTAGACATTAGACATTAAATTAATTTAAACTCCTAAAAGATGATTTCTTGATGATGCCACAACAGCCTTCATTACGCTCTCATCACATGTTTTGGTCACTCAAAGCGCTCAAAGAAACACTGGCCTATCATGAACTCATGCTGTCCTTGTATTGAATTGGCAATGAAAAACAGACTTGCCTGGCATGTTGTGGATACACTCTGCTGCTGCTGTGCCAGGCTCTAATCTGTGTTCATGACCGTGGTAGAGCATGGAAACAACTGTCATAGGGAGTTGTTAATACAGACCTTGGCTTCCTCAGCATCACTTCAACAAAGATGCATTCATTTGACCTAACTGAGAATGTCTGCTCGCAATTTCACGCTGAACAAAGTAATATGTACATCGAAAACCATCTTGAGGAGTAATAAAGAGGAGTCACGGCAGGAGGGAATATTTCTTCTGCTGCTTTCCAGTTCTTAAGTGGATGATATTAAGCTTGAGTTTTATCCAAAAACAGGGAACCACGCAAAGTTTCTGTTTCTGTACTTTTCTGGCATGGTATGGTTCTTGTAATTCAGTGTGTCCGCTGCTCCTAATCCAGCTCTCTGTGTTTGGCAGTGCATCAAGATGTACAACACTGACTGGCACGTAATCAACTACAAATATGAGGCCTTCTCTGGTGACTTCCGCATGTTGCCAAGGTAAGGAAGATAAGGAGAGGAAGATAAGAAAAAAAAAAAGAAATACAGTTTGGATATGTGGAGAATTTACATGTTTGCAGAACAACATTGGAGCATTTAACCGTCCAATATGTTACATGCATCCCCGCTGCTGTCAGACTCTACAACACCATTACAAATGCAAAATAAATGCTGCACATTTTTCCATATCATAACTACTTGCATTATTTTTTAATGAAAATGTCATTTTTCACTTTAGTGTCCTCTTGCACATGCGCATACCAATTATATTGTATTATATTATTCCACATGTATGCCTCTTGTTATGAAATTCACCTGTTATATATACATATCATATTGTATATGGTATATATCTAGATAGATAGATAGTACAATATTAAAGAGTGCTTTATCTGTCCTCATCATCGGGTCAGCACAGTAGACAGGGAGCTGATTTATTGACTACCGACTCTCTCTCACCATCTTTTCAAAGCAAAGGCCTGAAGACAGACAAGCTGCCAGCTCACGTGTTTGAGATCGATGAAGACGCCAAAGACGAGGTGAGTGGAGGGCCCTGAGCGTCGTTAAATCGCAGACACTGATCGCTTGCAGGAAGATTCACAGGCCCAATTGCACCATGCATGTATGCACAGCTTTCAGTGATGTGCTATTAAACCCTGCTCCGAAATTACCTTGTGTGATTGTTTTGAATCACGGAGATAAGACACAAATTGGTCTGAATGTCCTGGAAATATTCGCACAGCAGAGTGGACATGCACTGAAAATGTAACTCAATCGTGTCCAAGTGACTTATGGTCTGTCGTCCACACAGCAGCGTGACCCCAAGAGAGCAGGGCTGTGAAACCAGAAGCTTTATACATCCTATAAATAGCTCTCATCGATCCTCCTCCCCCTACCCTCTGGCTGGATGTGGATAAAGTTAGAAAGAGAAATGGGTTTAATTGAAGGAAAATAAATGTTGCTCTGTTCCCAGGATGGGAAGGGCAAGGACACAGCTCTGTTACTTCCTACAATGGTCCATGCTGTTGTTACATTACCTCTGTATGAACGTGTCTGTCTGAAAGGGCAGGTCCAGTTGAACATATTGAAATGATAGGACAGTGTCTGGAAAGTGTCTGTCAGTAAAAGTGTGTTTTTTTCTATGATCCTAAACCCTTTCTGACCCTCGGCTGGCCGTCACAATAAATCAATAATAACAGTCAGGGACATTAGGTGACAAGACTTAATACATATGAGACAGGGCGGGGCGAGGTGGTGGTGGACGTCCACTGTCTCTGACATTGTGTCCGAGGGAAGGATAGATATGAGCCAGCTGCAGGAGGAGAAACAACAGCCAATTAGATTAGAGGATGAAGCCTGGAGATAGAGAGAGGAAGAGAGAGAGAGAGAGAGAGAGAGAATGAGTGAGGAAGAGTGACAGGCAGAGAACAAACACACACACACACACACACACACACACACACACACACACACACACACACACACACACACACACACACACACACACACACACACACACACACACACACACACACACCTACACACCTCCTCCCACCTCAACCTTTCTCTCTCAGTGCCATGGTATGGGTGTAATGCTCCAAGCTTACATAAAGTTAATTAGCCCTCATTACACAACGAAGATATCTGTGCATGTGTGTGTGCGCATATGAGAGTGCTCACTAACAGACAAATCCCTTGTGATGAATGTTTTCCTTGGTGCTGATGATCAGTTAAAAGACAGAGGCTCAATTACGCTGCTTTATGTGAAACCAAAGAAATCCTCTGATAAAAAGTTTCTGCAGGACAGTGCGTATTAAGAGTTGATTTCCTGTTTTTTGGGCACCAATTGATTAAAGCATGTACCACAGAGGTGTACATGCCCTCAAGCAGCAGGTCCCTGGTTCGATTCCCGGCTGCTGGACGCTCACTCCTCTCATCTCTTCCTGCGTTTTCTGTCATTTTCAAATAAAGGAAAAAGGGAAAATATATGGATATGATCAGTGATTCTTTCTTAAAATCTGTGTCATGGCACAAAATACTGTAAAAAGTCTCAATAACATTAAGCTTTTAAGACTGTCTATAAGTAAGAGTGGGAGTTCTCACATTAATATATTAAGCATTAACCTGAATGAACCTGCACAATAATGTCTGCCTTGATTGATTTCTCTTATTTGTTTGTGTTTGTCAGGACACAGCGTCTCTGTGCTCCCAGAGGGGAGGCATCATGAAGCAGGGCTGGCTACAGAAAGCCAACATCAACAGCAGCCTGTCGGTCTCCATGAAGGTGAGTCACCACCAGACCTCCTGCCTGTCATTCATACAGCATAATAGCAACAAATGAAACAACAACAACATGTAGGCTTTACGACATGGCAAACAATACTCTCTCATCTTATATCCAATCATACTGTGTGTATTTTAATCAAGAATATTATAATCGGTGCGGACAGCTGCACTCTCTTCAACATTCACATGTGTGTTGTACAATGATAAACAGCATTTGTCAGAGGGCTTTAGAAAAGAAATCCTAAAAATACCGTCAAATTAAGAGTGAATAGAGTGCAAGCAGTGCATAAAACAAGGAAAGAGACATTAACATAAATACAGTAATTTACACTGTACAAAAAATATAGTGTGAGTGACTGGACGGGAATTCATGGATTTTGGAAATTAGAGCTTTAATTATCCCAACAATTAGAAGAACAAAAACATCTGGCTGTCTGTCTGTCTGTCTGTCTGCCTTTAGCTCTACTGACTTACTGATTAACCTAAGTACAAACAAAGGGTGGCAAAGTAAAACACATAAACAATAATAAACAAAAAAATATATAGAACAAAGTTAAATCTCGAGAAATACACATTATATCTGAACTAAATAACCCAGATTCACCCCTTCATTTGGTGGTCATTTGGTACAGCCTCATTGGCACTTCCTGTATTTAAGAGCATTGCTTCTTGTGGTGCATCCTTTTGCCAAATCCTGGCCACATGCTCCTGGCTGCAGAAGTAAGGAATCCGCCACACTACTGGTAAAACAGAAACTCAACATAATGTAGAATCTACAAAATGTAAGTACACACGAGCGACTGCGAATTCGACTAATGTACTTCCAACAAACGCAAAATCAAAGCAAATCAAATAAAGTATTTTGTAAGAACTGAAGAGTCCTGTGTCCTCATTTATGTGTTTTTGTGTTTCTGTAAAATATGTGTGTAAAAAATGAAAGTGCGTGGGGGTTACTGCGATCTTATGTTACCGTGTGGCTGCAGATGCATCAGTCACAGCAGCGTCAGGAATGTAAAATTAGTGGAGCAACATACACTTAGTGATATAAGATGTGTTTAGAAGCTAAAATACTGCATTTCTCTGTAATGAATGTATTTTATGAAGCTAAAATACTGCATTTCTCGAATGAATGTATTTTATGAAGCTATAGTACTGCATTTCTCTGTAATGAACAAACTGCAAGGATTTTGAATCTCCCTGACTTGCTCTACATCGCTGTGCCTTGCAGGTATTCAAAAGGAGGTTCTTCTACTTGTCTCAGCTCCCAGACGGCTCCTACATCCTCAACTCCTACAAGGATGAGAAGAACTGCAAAGAAACCAAAGGCTCCATCTACCTCGACTCGTGCATTGATGTTGTCCAGGTATGCCGGGTTTGTTTTATTTGAAAGACTCCTCAGTGTACTTTCCTCTGTGCCCACTGTGAGCTTCCCCCTCTTGGCATCAGCTCCCGCCCTCGTGAAGGTCTGCATGTTTCCTAGTCTCACCACGCTCCAGGGGCTTTTATGTGATTTGACTGAAGAGAATTACTGCATTCCATTGACTTAAACAGAATAGTCCAGTATTAGCAGTAATTGAGGAGTTGCTGCTGCTGGCTCATGGCACAGGCTGGTGCGTCATTCACGTCTGTGCTGACTGACTGGGCTGCCAGGAAGCTTTCAGTTTGATGAATGCACTCCGGAGACGACTGTGCAGAGTGAGGGGACTCGGGTTTAATATGAAAGCTTGTGTTTGACATGCAGACCAGATTTTACACCTGTCCAGTGCTGGATGAATAACAATGGCCCCCTGTTTATTTCAATCTTATTTCCCATGAATTACTTTCAAATCCCGACATCATCTGGGTCTATTATTCATTTTACATTTATTTTGGGGCATTTAAGCCTCTATTGATTGGTCAATGTTTAAGTGTGAAAATGGGGGAGAGTGGAGAAGATATGCAGCAAAGGACCAGGTCAAAAATCTGTTCTTGTGAATCAAATTGGATTTAATTTTTATTTAAATGAGCAGACGCACTTTAACGTATCTCTGCTCTGCTTTTATCCCTTAACCTTACTTTACTATCACTTAGTAATGAGTTCCAGAGCTGACACCCCTTTATGAAGAAATCTGACTGTCCAAATTTAGATCTAAAATGTTCTATCACATCCTTCAGAGTCCAAAGATGCGGCGCAATGGCTTCGAACTGAAGATGCAAGACCGCTACAGCCACTTCCTGGCTGCAGACAGCGAGGCAGAGATGGAGGAGTGGGTGGTGACGCTGAAGCAGGCTCTTCAAAGCAGCACCGAGGCAGGCCAGGACAGGAGGAACGGGGCAGAGTCACTGGACTGCGCCATGGGTGAGTTGCGTTGTACCTACATCTGAAAACTAACATTCTTGGGAATTGCACATACCCACATCCTATTTGAGTCAACCCATTACATACAGTCTTGTTGAAAAGTTTACAGTCAGTTAGCTAAGAAAATAAAAACATGTCTAAGCCTCTTGTAATGGTACAGAGAGTTACATTAATCCCTCTCCTGGCAGTGGAGGTCCACAGAGTCTGGGCCCCATGTTAATGGCTTCCATATTATGGCAATGCAGAGGCAGAAATTAGGCTCAACATTACTCACTAACACGAGGGCTTCTTCTTTTTTTTTTAAGAGAATTGTTTTTGAATAGTTTGTAATGTGTGTTGTATTTGTTTCTCAACGATACAGATATTAGCATGCGCTAATAAAACAGCAAACAACACCTTGTCATAATTTATCACAGTACACTTTTATCTGTACACTTTTATCTGGCTGTGGGAAAGACTTCATATACCTACTGTCTCTGCCTTTAGAGTGTGAGATTACGTGGTGTTTCCAGGGTTATTCTCTACTACACTTCTTAACCTTATCTGCAGTTATGGGGATGTCAAAGTAATTCTGGGACTCTGACATTCCTTCATATCTGTTGTACTTGACATAGGTCTTAAATTCCATTCGTTGTGGTCTTAAAAAAGTTTTAATAAGTCTAAAATTTGACTTGTTGAAACTTGTAGAAACCCTGAACACTTTAGTTAGTAATGTTAACACTATAGTTGCTGTCAGTAGACAGGCAGAAGAGATATACTTGATGATCAAATATAAATTATCAGAAAGACCTGCGCAGAAGCAAAGGTAAATAACTCAAGACTCAAGATTTTTGAAAGAATGCTCTCAGTTCTCTGCAGTTTGCATGTTTCTTATTAGCATGTGTGGACCATCTTTTTTCTTAAATCCTTATAATATGCTCTCTGTAGAGAATTCCAGTGAAACCCAATAGATCTAGCTTGCTCACAAATTTCAACGATGCTGATGAGACACTGGGAGGCCGTCCAAGAAGATGGAGGTGCAGTTGGAGTTCACTCAGTCCATAACGTGCCACCAGGGATTCAGCAGAATAGTGAATGGCCCTCTTTTTAATTTGGCCAATAGACTGAAAAAGTTTGGCGAGTCAGACACAACAGGAGCTACTTGGGAAACGTTCGTTGAGCCAAGCTTTATTGGCCTTGATTTGCAGTAGCGTCCATTCCCTGTATGTGCATGACCTTTATTCACGTGTGTGCTTATTGTCCTGTTCAATCAGATGACGACACGACCAGCCAAGGTAAAGGAGAGAGCCTGCTGGAGAGTCTGGGGAGGAGCTTACAACCTGAGCTTATGAAGGTATGAAGGGTGGATGGGTGGTTGATTAATGTAGACTCATTGGCTGAGTTAGTGATATACAGAAAAATTATAATTAATTAAGATAAAAAAACTGTTTCTCCGTTAAAAGAATTTAATGTAAGAGAAGACATATCCCCAAAATTAGTGAGTCCTCCTCAAACAGTTATACAATATACTGTCACTTTTTATCATTTGTCTGCAGAGCTTTTTATAAACAGTCTATAGTGCAGAGGGAAGATAAAACATTTTGTGTTCATCCTACCTGCAGTAAATATGTTTATCTGTAGTGAATATTCTAAAGTCGATGTCTTTCATAAAAACTGAATTTGCTTTATTACTGTTCACGTGTGTGGCTTGTATGTACGTTTGAGTGAATTACTAAACTGCTGTTATATTTAAATACATTACATGTTGGGTCTGTTAAGCAATCGACACAATCTTTAGACCCAAGCCACAATGGTCGTGAATGTCTCTCAGTCCAATATGGTGAAATAAAAATAAGATCATGACGGATCTGGTGGTTTTTTTGACCCAGTTGCAGGCCTCTGCTGATTTTTTTTCTGAGGACATAGAAGACATGTTCAATTCTGTCCACAGACTGAAGCCACACTGCCCTGCCCCTTTTTGACTGCTACAGAGCATTGTTTTCTATTCAAATTTTAATCTCGTATCGCATGTCCAAATTGCACCATATTTCCAAAACCATTAAGAATACACATGCCTAGTGTGAAGCAGATAAGATGAACGGGTCGCAAGATAAGCAACATGGACTTAGCGGGCAGATTGTTTACATTACCTTTACAATGTAAGAGCCCTTGAATAGAAGCTCTTTTGTTGAACTTACTGTATTTGAGCAGCACTACGAGCTCCACAGAGACCATGCTGCTTTAATACGTCTATAAACCCAGAGCGCCACGCAGACAACAAAGCCTTATGTGCTGCTGTTTCCCTCCGTTTGCTCTGGGCCACTCTAGCGCAGCTTTTCCCCCTGCTCCATGCACAAGATCAGTCGAGTTTGTCTGCAGGCTGGACTCAGTGAAAGCAAAAAAAACAAGGGAGTAGGACAAGTGGGGAAGGAGATGGATTAGGGCTCTACCGTGACCCGAGGGTTTGATTTGTTTGTCTCCATTAGATTCTTTCTCTTTCTGTCTGGGTCTGCCGGGCCTGTCTCTTCTGTTTACTAGCAGAGAAAATACTATCAGGCAACACTCTGATCAGATCCGTTTTGCTGTGAAACCACTATTTTCCTATTTCTCTAAAATTGATGCAAACCGTACATTTTTATTTCCTGAATGAGAATAATAAAAAAGTGAAGTTGCTATCAAATACATTTTCAAGAATACAGGAAAGTAAATCTAAAAAAATGCCTGATATAATTATATTATATTTTACTGACATTCCTCCACTTTGTGTGTCTGTAGTACGCCAGGGAGACGGACCAGCTCAATAAACTCAACAGGAATGAAGGCAGACAAAAGCTTTTCTCTCTGGATCCTGAGACACAGGTACAGAAGATGCTTCTTTGGATACTTACCCATTGTATGATTTATTTATTTCACTATTGATTCAAACCAATTGATCTCTCCTCCCCTTTCCACCATTTACACTGTTTCCTTCTCCCTCACCTCCTTCCTCTGCCTTCCACACACCATCTCCCTGCTCATACTCTCTCCTCTGGATCAATCCTTTTTTTCTTCTTGTTTTACCTACTCCTCCTCCTCCTCCTTCTCCCTGTCTGATATCCAGAGGCTGGACTTCTCGGGCATCGAGCCAGACGTGAAGCCGTTTGAGGAGCGCTTTGGCCGACGTATCGTGGTCAGCTGCCACGACCTGACCTTCAGTCTCCAGGGCTGCGTTAGTGAGAAGGGTGACGGCGTCCTAACCAATGTATGTCTATATCTTACATCTACAACACAGATTTTGATTATATTCTTAAACACAATAACATAAAACAACTAAACGACCATAGAAACAAAAAAACATTTGATTCAAATGAAGTTACTGACTCAGCCTAACTTGGTTGTCACTTAAGGTACTACTCATAATTTACTGTACCCAGTATCTTAAAAGCCTTCATTCAATAGAAAACCATATCACACTGTTGTCTCAGAGGTGAATCTCCTTTAGTTTTAAGACCATGGGTAAAATATACATCTTAAACCTTAAATGGCTTAAAGACTGTCTGTTTTTCAAAAGTGATCATAAAACCATTGAAACCTAGTCTCGATGAAGTTGCTTAACCTTTTCTTCTGACTTCATTTTGAGTGCAGTTAAGTACAAACCGAACCACAACACACAGCTTTCCTTTTCACACCACAGATCTTCCGATGCCCTCGATGTCTGCTGTGCTTGCCCCAGATAATATACTGTGCCTTCATAATTCATGTTGACCTGTCAGGGAGAACTTTAAGTAACCAGGCCAAAAGAAGAGCCTCCATATTGTTTTAATACAATTTTGTTTATGATTAAAGCCGTTGGAAGTAAAGGATTTGCACGAATTGTGTCTGAATGAGCAAGTGGCTTATGTGCAATGAATGAAGAGCTGTTGAAAGCATGAGGCAGCGTTTCTAGCATGTGCGAGCTTCGTCTTTGTCAGAGCGGATGGTTGTAGTCATAAAACATTGAGTTGGACCACCTCCTTCTGTTTGCTTCTCCATTAGAGGATTGAAATGACTCATATTTGTGGTTTGGAAGCGGCACGCTCTTTCCGTCCGCTTCTTCCTCCCCTCTTTTCCCTCCACAGGGTCGGATAGGTTTAATGTTTACTGGATGTAGAGGCTTGCCCATCACGCAGGGACCATTCATCCTGGTATAAGTGCACAGTCGTTCAAAAGTGTGTGGGCTGTGGTAGAGTAGAGCCAACGTGTGCTCCCAAACAAGATATCAACCTATGTTTTGAGGCTGACGTACTGAAAGCCAGTATTTTAGGAAACATTTTCCTCTATATTTAAGCTAAATGCACTTCGAGACAACATTTTCTAAAGAAATGTATTAATCTACAATTTTCAGATAAAATGTCACGGATCAAATTGATTTGCCAGTTGGTTTGCCAGTTTCTTAAATGCAGGTTTTTACGAGGAAAACTACCTTGAAATAACAATGCAAGAACAAGTCACGGACATTTAGAGGGTTCACATTATCTGATAGATTGATTGTCTGATATAAGCCTTTCGCAATATCAGCCAATGATGTGCTGATATGAAACATTTTCATTTTACAAAACACACGATGCGGAAAAGATGTGCATTCATGTTTACATTTGACTTTAGAAACTTTATTTTCTTAATTCAATACTTATTCTATACAATTGGTTCTGTTTTTTTGTTTTCAAAGTTTATGGTTAAACTGTAAAAGAAATCACGCCTTAATTATATTTCTTTATCATAAGGGTTTCATAACATCTTAGGAGTCATTGCCATCTCTTTTATATATGTATCGGCCGATATATCAGTATTGGAAATGTTTTACCCCCTGATATCGATATCGGCATCACTCCCTAGAAATTCACATCCTTCTGGCTAAGCTTGGTCATCCAATACATGGCACTATAATTTCTGAGAGAAAAATAGCAAGAAATGTGATTTACAATATGGCAAATGATACCAGTGATAGCATAGACTGTGGCAGTTAAACTTCAGATACTTCCTTACACTTTAACACATCTCTCTGCTGAACCCCAGGTGGAACCGTTCTTCATCAGCCTCGCCCTCTTCGACGTCTCCAAGAGCTGCAAGATCTCGGCCGACTTCCACATCGACTTGAATCCGCCCTGCGTCAGGGAGATGCTGACCGACGCCTCGGGCCAGCTCTCTCCTTCGTCGGACTCGGATGGGGGAGGAGGAGGACTCAGGGATGGAGGAAGGGGAGTTGGACTAATGGTGAACGGTGACTCGGGGAAAGGGAACGGCCTGCCTGTGCTTCAGAGGGTGTCGGAGGCTCTGCTGCGCTTCCCCACACAGGTAGAAACATGATTGCTTTGCGTCACTGATGAACCACACGTCTGCTATTCAGGACTGGGTGTGAACTCTGAATCACTATTAATATAGATTGTGTGTGAAGAACAGTGTTCCATCCTTTTTGCAAAACATATTTCGAAATCAGCTTCTTCTGAAAACACCAGTATAGTGACGATACTGATATGATAGTAATTCTTTTGGTTTAAACTTTGAATGCAACTGAAGAGGTCTGTGTTGTATTTCTGTGGTCTTATTCAGTTTTATAATGTTCAATTGATAACAGGGATCCTGGTGCTGTAGTTGGCTTATAGGCAGCGATTTGGCAGCATGTCATCCTGTTTGGTGCAAAGCTCTTTGTTCTGCTGTTCGTGACAATTGGAGCAGATGAGGAAATAGCTGAAAATTAGGTTTAGTACAGTCTGGTGGGTGAGAACGCAATGTTAAAAAAAGATCTGCTTATAAAAAAAATGAACTGCCTGGAGTCGGATATCATTAACTTTGTGGCTATTGGTTCAGACTGTGTTCTTAAGTCTGACATTTGAATAATACAATGAATTAAGTGACAACACCTAACAGTAATGACTTTCCATATTAGTTATACAGCGTAATGTACTTTAAAAATAGACAAAACACTCCCAGGTGAAACAAGCAAAAGCAAAAGAGTTAACCTAAAGCAGCGGGGATTAACAAAACATAATGTCGACTTCTGTGTCCATCCAAAGATACTAAATTATCAACTTGAAACACAGGGAAAATGTTCATGTAGTTCAGTGTTTAATTTACAGGACACACCTGTGTGCTGCGAAGCCCTCTGATACAAGGCAAGTAAAAGTAGAAACACAAATACAAGTAAATGTATAGTTTATAAGAAAAACACCAAAAGGATTTACAATCATCTCATCAGCCTCCTCAGTAGAGCCAGACCAGTAGGGACGTTTGGGGGCCGGAGTAAAACCTTTCTCCAATAGAGCAGTTTATGTTAATTCTATTGTTTTCATCACTTCCCATACTCGGACACTAATAAATACCTGAGTACAGACCTTATTTTATATTTGCTGTTGTCTCCATTTATGTCAAACAACAACACAAGGCCATCTTTGCTCAATTGTGGAGTGTTTATGGGATGAAATAACAGTCCATCCTCACTTTCAGTCTATCCTCACTTCCAAATCGTCCTGACACAGCTCAGTGAGGTGTTCAATTGATTTCTGTGACACCTCTCAGCATTCGCACTCTGACTGCAGCTGGCCTGGGAGGGACGAGGCATAAGTGAGCACTTGATGGAATCCCTGCTCTCTTCCTAACATCAGAGAACTCTTATAACACAGGGGTCATAATAGTTTTCACGTCATTGTAGCTTTTCCAGATGGTGAGTGCGTCTCCAGATGATGCTTGGTCCATGTCCAGCCTTTAAAGTTCAGCTCATTCAGCTCGCAGCTGATCTCAGACCTCTGGTTTTCCTGTTTTCTCATGCGTGCTTTGCTCTCATGATGTAATGCTTTATGTCTTGTCCCTCCTTTTTGCTGTATTTGAAGTTTATTTAAGAAAGAATAATGACCATGTGTGTATCGCTCTTGACCTTCGTGCAAACTCCTGCAGGTGCTGTGAGATCATGCGCACGCACTCGGTGTTCCTCACCTGCACCGTTAATTTGATTAAGACACTCAAGACATGTTCCTGCTGTAAATCAGCAGCGGCGAGGTTATGAAACGTAGTCAGGTATTCTTCCATGACAAGAGACGTGACTGGGATGGGATGGAAACAACTGGAAAGTGAGAAGACGAATAGCGCGGAGTCGGAGACACAAGCAGATACAGTATTTCTATCTGGTAAAAGGTAGTTTGAAAACTATCCCAAGTTTTCTTCTGTCTGATTTATGGACTTAATGTGATGTTCTTCATGTCGCCATGTGTGAGCAGAGCACACGTATTATACACAAACACATGCATACAAACATAGCACGCTCTACCTCTGTGATTAGTGGGCTATTATAGCTTGGCTGGCCTCAGTTTAATTTAGGTGCACTGGGTGTGGTCCAAGGACAAGCCTCCCTCTGCTTGTTATATCTCTCTACCACATCATCAGCGCTCTAGAGGATGCAGCCTCTGCATCAGTTTCATTACATAACGCGCAAATCTAGCACATGAGTTTTCTCTCATCTTCAAACCGGCAGCCGTACGGTGCAGCTGTGACGATGTCTACTAGCTCTTCTGGCAAATAAAAATGTCGAATTTAGCTGGTTTTCTTTCCTCTGTGTGCAAAATAGACCGTAGCGAAAACGAGTATCAACAAATCGTGATTGTTGAAGATTGAAACCAGAAGCAGCTGTGTGTGGTTGTGTGCAACTTGTGAAGCTCAGATGGGAGAGGATAGACAGAGAGTGTGTGTCTGTCTGACTCGCACCATGCTAGTCTCTGCTGCTACGTCTATTATTAATGTGCAGTTTGATGTCTGCATCTATTTTGATTTAGAGCTGCATTAGCCGCTAAGAAGCACAGCGGCTTCCTCCTTCAGTTTTATTACTCGTGCTGACATTTTTATGATTTCCAAAATAATTTCCTGCTACTTGTGACTACAGTATTTAAAAAAAAATATCTGTTCCCACAAATCTCCATGGAGGTTCTACGTGTGATTATAATATGAGCAGCGTGGCTCTGTCTGTTTGTGTGAGCTGACACCACAAGCTTCAACATGGCCCCATCTCATCAGACCCAAAATAGATACGAGCACCATGTGGTTTTCCTGTATAGGTTCTGCTAACAGCCGCCACGTCCCCCTGCACTCGCCTTGTAGGGAAGCAGCTGACGAGTTTAACAGTGAAAACACGTTTCTAGTTTGAGTTGAATTATTTGAGTTCCTTGCAGCTGTGATGACGTTTCCCCTGACATGCACGTATCCCTCCTGCGACCACCTCTCCTCTTCCTATTCTCTGTGGAAAAATCCTAGAGGAGGGAGGGTTGGAGGGAAACACGCAAGTTACACAAAGTCTGTGTAACTGTCTCAGTGACCATTTTAATATTTCATTTTGGTATTGCTTTGCTTTAGAAGCAATTCAAATGTGATTGCAAATTCAATAAATAAGATGTGAATAAGGTAAATTGGCTATAAAATGTGTAAAATGTCTGGTTTCATTTCTTGTGTGCTTTTTGTGTGCTTTTAGTTTGACACAAATTTAACTTGGTCACGTGATTTGGTTAAAAATTGGATTGTGGCATTGTGGGCACGAGTCAGCGAGGATGTGGAGGATGCATGTGCCGTCCTAAAGTAGCAATTCTATACATGGTCCAAAGGTTTGTTTTTGATTGGATTGTTTTTGTTGCGTTCATGTGTTTGTCGCTGGACTTTAGATTTTTGTCGCTCTACTGGTGTAAGTTTTAAAACTTGTATGGTTTTTTTTCTTGTAGTTTTCACTGTGTCCTTACGAGGAACGAGAGAAACGCAAAATAAACCTAATACGTCTGTATAAAGCGTGACCATTATCTCATCGGTGTTGTTACAGTCTGCCAAGTGAAATTACAACTGCAGATGTTGTCAAACTGTATCGTCACGGTCCTACACCGTTAACCCTCCTCCTCACTCCATCTTTCCGTCTGTCTTCCAGGGTATCTTTTCCGTCACCAACCCTCATGCAGACATCTTCCTGGTGGCCCGCGTGGAGAAGGTGTTGCAGAACGGCATCACCCACTCTGCCGAGCCCTACATCAAGACGTCGGACGTCAACAAGGTGTGCCATCTTTGCCTTTCGTCTCATTTACATACGCCTCTTCACTTTTTCCCCCTTTCCTTCCATATTGATTGTATATTTTCTGTTCTCCCATTTCTCCGCAGACTGCTCAGAAGGTGCTCAAAGCTGCCAAGCAGACGTGCCAACGCTTGGGCCAGTACAGGATGCCATTCGCCTGGGCTGCCAAGTAAGACAGGGATAAATATTACCCAGGAATACATCTGTTTGGATTCATCTTTTGGAATTCATCTTCATTGAAAAGAAAATACTGAAGTGCAACTGTTTCACTTCATTATTCTTCTGAATAGTTGAACCAATTCTGAGATTTATGCAGTTCAGACTTTCCCAACCCTGTGTACCACTAATGCAATACATATAACATACAGTAAATATAATATTATAAATATTCAGGCAGCCTAACTAATTCCAAAACCATCCAATAGTACATGCATGGGGCTACATCAAATTAGCTTTAAAACCTTAAACCCTGTAACTGTAGCCATGTTTGTGTTTCCAGGCAGGTGTTCAAAGATGCTCAGGGCAGCCTGGACATGGACGGGAAGTTTTCTCCGCTGTGCCGCCACGACAGCAGCAAAATCTCCACCGATGACATAATCAAGCTGCTGGCCGACATCAGGAAGTGAGTCATCGCCACTCTCCTATTTTAGCCCGTGCATTTGTACATTTTGAAATGTCTCCTGGTGCATCTTCCTCTTGTGTTGAATGTATGTTTTCCTCATCAGACCCGAGAAGAGCAAACTTCAGACAATCCCTGGACAGCTGAATGTCACCATTGAGTGTGTTCCGCCCGACTTCTCAAGTATGTTGTCTCACTCCCCTTATCCTTACATTTGGCTCTCTATCTATAACAATGGTCACACTTTGAAGTCCAATGCCTGCCTTTAAAACACTGCACAGTGTAAATATGAAGGAGCCGTCGTACATCCGTACTTGCATTGTAAAGTGTAACAACACATTTTGCTGCAGAGTCATGCATTGGGTTCTACAGCGCTGACTGTAGATTCATACAATGTCTTCCTTTTAATCTCTCGTCCATCTGTAAGTTTTTTTTATTTAATTTATGCTTTTTATTTCTATTCAAAATACAACAACCTCAACCATAGCAGTCATGGTAATGTGTATGTATAAAAACACAAAGCAAAATAAAGGGTGTACAATATAATGGAAGTCTCTATGTGCACCTGCGTGATGCATGACCATGAGTTTGCTCCTTGGTGCGGCACAACAGGAAGTAGGCACCACAGGTTCGGTTCCCTAACTCGTTTGCTCTGCATCCCCACCCCACCCCAGATACGGTGACTTCCTCTTACATTCCTGTCAAGCCCTTCGAGGACGGCTGTGAGCGAGTCTCGGTGGAGATTGAGGAGTTCCTCCCCGAGGAGGCCAAGTACAACTACCCCTTCACCACCCACAAGAACCAGCTCTACATCTATCCCCTGCAGCTCAAATACGACAACCAGAAGACCTTCACCAAGGTGTGTGACCAGAATGAAGCTGGATAGAAGATGAGATGAAATAATGAAGGGAATGAATAATGAAAACCACGCACTGGACTTAGCCATCTGTTGCATGGTGTGACCATATGCCAATGATATATTCATCAACATTTGTATTGAAAGGCAGCAATTAAGAGTCCATCTTTTACTGTTTAACACAACACAATTTTCAGGGTCAAATCCAGTTTAAATGTAATCGATTTTTTGTAAAATTCGCAAATTAATAGGTTGACATGGGGCAACTAATGACCCTTGTGCATTCAACCTATTGGACTCTAACAGTCCAGTAGCACAAGACTACTCTCAGTAAGAACTTACAGCGTTCTTACTGGCTACTAATCATATCTTTAGTATTCGTCTTTTGTCGATAGACGAGCTGGGGATCAAATCTTTCTCCAAAAACATTCTGTATTACTTGTTACCTCCTGTTGGTCCACCTTTGTGTAAACTCCCGGTAAATAACCCCACTCAGTTTTAACAGTTTTTCCCAGAGGATCACTCACTCCCACTGATGTAATGTTTCCTCCACACCAGGCGAGGAACATCGCAGTCTGCATCCAGTTCAGAGATTCAGATGAAGAAGGCGCAGTCCCTTTAAAGGTGAGTTGCACTAACTACATGGAGACGATATAGTACATGAGCTACTCATTTTAACCCGAGATTTAGGAATTTAATAAATGGTAATAATCCACCAAGGGTAGTTTGAGAATAAAGTAAATGAATATTATGACTATATTTTTTTACTTTGTCCGGAAATTATGAGAATAAAGAGTAAAATTTACAATAAAAAGTTGTCTCTAGAAGGTCAGAATATTTTAAGATTTTTATACTGTGCATCAGTCTGTCTGCTTTTATGTGTCAGATGGAAGAAACTTGAACCATTTGCTCCACTTATGGGTCAATACCTGGGCGTGATTTGAAGCAGCAGATATATTATTAACTGTGGCTTAGACAGAGAATCAAAAAATCTGAATCAATAAGTTCTGCTCTCAAACTGAGAAACCACACTCTTGAATAAAGATAGAAAAACACTCCTGTAAAAACTCATAATTTTATTATGAGTTTTATTATGTAGTGAAGACAGCTGGAGTATGTGTATAAGTCTATTTCCTGCACACATAGCAGAAGATCCAGACACAAGGGGAAAAAGACTTCATACAGCTCAGGTTAAGCTCCTAATGTTCAGAGGAAATTAAGTTTAAGATAGAAGTTCGATGGTCGTGATGTTGAGACAATACCTGAACAGATTTACAGGAACCTCATAGACAGGAATCAAGAGCAGAAGCTTCAGACATGATGAACCTTTCTTTTTATTGCTTTTCACAAAGTGGAAGCCTAAAGTGCAGCTGAGGGGCCAGAAAAGGAGAAAGGAAAAGCTTAAGGGTAGCTGGTTATTATAGCTGGCAAGAGAGGATAATGAATGGTCATTCTTTTTTTCTTTCTTCTTCTCTCCTTTCTCATAATTTCTCTCTGGCCACACACTTTCAAATATTTGTGGCTGGAAACAGTCATCAACGCACCATGGATCGTTGTTTTCACTTTTTTAGAGGGAGCGAGGAAGACAGAAATTCTTTCACGCCCGATAGCATTTACACTTGATGCTCCTGATTAAGACATGTCCGCTCACACACACTCAGGCTGGTGCAGCGAGGCAGAAAGTTGTTTACTAACAGCGAGCAGCAGGAGCCAGCAGCACACCTCTGTGGAGATTTAATCCGTCAGCGGAAGCTCGGGGAGGTTCTGTGTTTAACATAAGACACAGATCTGAGAGAGGGGAAATTCTTTTGAAGCTCTGGGAAGCACTGACGAGAAAGTTGTAGAAGATGAAGAATTTTCCAGAGGCTGCGATTTGAAAAGATTTGTGCAGAGAGTGATCTCTTGTCGACCGGTCAAACCTATAATGTGAGCTCAGGTTTGATTAATTTGTTGTCTTACCTGAAACTGTAAAAAAATGTTAAAACTAAGATTCCTAGTTTTACCAGTGCAACCAGTATAAAGTGTTTGATTTATAGTCCTGTGTAGTGCAGTACATGTATGAACAGGAGGACTTTGACAGATAAGATCCCAGGCATCTCCCCCTAATGTTTCACCTCAACCCTCATCCTGAGTCGGGTAATCACGACTCCCATCAGCCCCTCTGCTTGCAGCTGCAGCGTTGTGTTGGGTTTTCCATCGGGGTAGACACAGTAGATTTCCCCCTGCTGTACCTCGGAGATGTAACCACAGATGTTTGCCAAAATCTTATCTAGTTTTCCGTTTTTTTTTGTTTGTGTAAATGCTCTTTTATTGTTTGACTTTAACCACATGTAGTCTTGTGAAGCATTTGGTGACTTGCTCTGTGAAAGGTGCTGCATCACAACTCTGTCATCGTGATAGTTTTAAATATTCAATTACGGGGGGGCATCCTTCCAAAAGTACACAAGTCTTTTAATTAGGTTTTGTGGTTATTTCTCCCATCAGGCACATATTATTTATTCTCCCCTGTCATTATCATAGTCATTATTTTCCTATTTTCTAACAAAACAGGCAAGATAGACTTTTTCTTTCTTTCTTTTTCTTCCAAGTTTTATGTCAGGGAACACACCCATGATATCATGCGAAATGTGTTTTATTAAATTCACTTAAAGTCATTTCTGCTGCACCTCCAGTTCTTATCTTATCTTATTATTATTATCTTATTCTCATGAGAATTTGAACCCTGTCCCCTTTGCTCCTGGAGCCTCTCCCGTCCTCAGGGCTCGTCCAAGTCCTCCTGCAGAGGCTCCAGCTGTTTTTTTTTTTTTCATCCTGGCTCCTATCAGTCTCACTTTCAATCACTAGCCTCCAGATGTCTGTCCTTCCTCTGGCCAGCACTGCTCATTACTGTTCATTACAGACGACTACAATTGTTAGCATCCTAATTTAGAGTCTCAAACCAGCCATCAGACCATATCTGAATTTTCATCTTCCCCTTATTCTTCCCACAGGTTTATTTTGTTTGAAGTCGCTTTCATGAAAGATCCCACATTTATAACCTCTAATGCCTCTTGTTGACACGTGGAAAGAAAAAATAAGTATTTGAGTGGCCACATGTGTGTACACAAAGTTGTGTAATTGTTGTGTGATTGTTGGTTTTCTGTCATCAACATCCAGCAGAGGAGAAAAGACACTAGTGCTTAGATGCAGTAAACGAAACAGTGCTGTGCAAGGCCCAAACATTTTTCACATTTCACATCATTTTTCATGACGTCGCCCCTCTTGTCCAGACGGATCCTCTGCTTTTGAAAATTCCTGGTTCCACTTTCTCCCGTTTTGTTGCTGCTTCAAAGATGCACGTGATCAAGGCCTCGCGCACTCTTATTCGTCTTTTCTCTGAATACTGTCTGTAACCACAGATTGCTGAGCACTTACTCACCGCTGTGCCCCAACATCAAAGACCTGAATGACTGATGTGCTTGCCTGCTTTCCTTTCAGTGCATCTACGGCAAGCCGGGGGACTCGCTCTTCACGGGCAGCACCTACGCAGCCGTCCTTCACCACAATCAGAGCCCGGAGTTTTACAACGAGGTGAGACGACCCCATTGAAATACAATAGTCTAAATATATCTGCAGTTTTACAGCCGTGTGATTTATTCCATCTGCTCAATAAAACCTGAACGTACACATCAGGTTATTGTAAATGATGAGAAGTGCATCTGGAGCAACAGGGAGGAAACTCTGCAACTCCTTTTTTTTTTTTTTCTTCTCAAAACTCCCTGGAAGCTTATACCTTTTGTACAGTGTGTGTTCAGGGCTCAAATTCCTCAGCCACCACTGAGATAATCCAATAAATCTGCCTCAGGGGTAGAGCTGTGATCTCACACTTGACTGGTCAAGCAGTCACACGCACACACACACACACACACACACACACACACACACACACACACACACACACACACACACACACACACACACACACACACACACACACACACACACACAGACACAGAGGTAGAACAGAGGGGGTCCATATGGCCCTGATGTCAAACACACACATGCTTCAGCTTCCACTCACCTCATGGAGGATTTCTAACAATGATCTTTATAGTTTTAGCATATTTTATCATGACTTTGAGTACATATACGTTTGCTGTATGAATTGATTTTTTATTATTAATGTATGGAGGATTTCGACATTTAAGAAAGTCAAGACACATACTATTGGGACTTATTTTCTTGCAGTAATAGTCTTATGGCAGTTGTATAAGAAATTTTGGATCGACTGAGTGACTCATATCTATGTCATAGACTTGACATTTGCCCTTGAAATTCTTCTGAAATGTGTTGCGAGCTTGATGTGTATTTGTGGAGAATCAATTTACTGTGTCATTTCCTGTGAGAAGACCATGTGCCAATACGTCAGGAGAATGCATATCTGGGCTACTGCTGCCCCCTTGTGGCTATTATGTTTCACTGAAATACACAGCATCATGTGTCAAATGGGTCTAAAAGTTAAACACAACTACAAATCTATATGCAAATGAGTGTTTTTAATTTGTCAAAGTTTTATTCCTCTAACTTTTTCTATATTTTATTTCTCTTTAACTGAATATTTTCATAAAAGCCCTTCTAGGGACAGGTGTTGCGAATTTGAATCTGGTAGAGGCACTGATATTCACATCTGACAGCTGTTCTCAGTTTGTCTATGGGAACTGTATCTGTCCCTAACAAATACACTATAAATAAACATTATTGGTATCTGAAAATTACTATTCTGGTCTAAGCAGGAATAAAATGATGTCACCTTGAGCTTGAAACGATGAACTTTTCATCCGTGTGCAGGTTAAGATTGAGCTGCCAGTGCACATGCACGAGAAACATCACATCCTCTTCAGCTTTTACCACATCAGCTGCGAGTCCAGCAGCAAGGCCGGCAGCAAGAAGAGGGAGGGAGTGGAGACGCTGGGTAAGGAGAAAGAAAATTGTTGCTTACTTAACTTTTGTGTTGTTGAAGGCAGCATTATTAATCAAGAGGTCTGTTTTTCTCGGAGAGCAAGGTGCTTAAGTCCTCTGTTTGCATCTTTCACAGTGGGTTACTCCTGGATGCCTTTGCTAAAAGACGGGAGGATGCAGTCATTAGAACTTCAGCTTTCTGTAGCTGCCACCCTGCCCACTGGATACCTGTGTCAGGACACCAGGAAGGTAGAACCATACCCACCCGAAGCCTTAAACTATGAATTTATCTCCTTCACAACCAGAATCGGCTGACATTGACATATTGAGTAGTGCTATAGAAAAAACCTGGAGCTCTCTCTGAAAGCTAATGAATTCCCCTGATGAAATCTGATGCACTAAAACAAGTGCTCCAGCATGTTCTGACTTTTGCCTCTTTGAACAGTCCCAACCCGATATCAAGTGGGTGGAAAACGCCAAGTCGCTGTTCAAAGTGAGGACCCATGTAGCATCAACAATATATGCTCAGGTACAACATCGATTCTCCTTTTCTTTTACTCACATGTAAATTATGCATGAAGGCAGCTGGCGTAGATGGTGTCTGTGTGTGTGTGGATGACACTGATATTGTCCTGTTTCATCCAACAGGACCTGCATCTACACAAATTCTTCCAGCACTGCCAGCTGATGAGGACGACGTCAGAGGGCAACCAAGCAGAACTGATCAAATACCTGAAGGTGAGATGAGGAGGAGGGAACAGATTTCGCATTTTCCTTGTCTAACCGACCGTTCAAAGCGTTTTTAAAGTACACGTGACATTCACTCATTAACACGTTGTCAGAACCGGGCTCGTAAGGCAATGACAAAAATGGAAGGTGCTCCTTTTTTGGAGTCAAATGGAATGTATTAATCAAGAAAAAGTGAATCCATGTATCAGCAGGCTCGCGTGTGTAAAGTAAACTGAAACCTAAAAGCACATAGGCAGCTGCTCATAGAGAGAGAGAGAGAGAGAGAGAGAGAGAGAGAGAGAGAGAGAGAGAGAGAGAATGCCTGTAAAAGCCTGAGTCTTGGGCTACATCCACACTATTATGTTATTATTCTGCTAGACAGAGTTTTAGAGCCAGAGAAGTTGGGAATCGCTGCTGGCTCCATTGCTCCTCTTGACTCCTCTTGAAACCTCTGGGGCTGTGTTTTACTCTGAACAGGCAGATGTTATGAAAAAATGACGGAGAAACATATGGTCATGAAGTAGCCTTCGCTGATTCGTCAGGCTCTTGAGGAGCCCAAACAAACTGAATCTTCTGCTCATGTTGACTTAGTTATTCATTCATACCTCTTTAACGCAAACATTTGCGGGAATACGTGCCTTTTTAAAAACAGTTAAACCTGCGATTGCAAGTAGAGGATTTTACCTTTTTTTTTTTTTTTTTAAATCGTCACCATATTTTTTCTCTTGCTTCTTCCTCGTTCCCTCAGTGCCTGCACGCTATGGAGACCCATGTCATCGTCAACTTCCTACCGACAGTGCTGATGCAGCTGTTTGAGGAGCTCACAGCAGCCAATAAAGAAGCCCACGAGATTGCTGTCAACTCTCTGCGGTCAGTTGTCCACTCGTGTAAAATCTGGCGTGGCGTTCTATTTACTGCTGCTCACGATGTTCACAGTGAATCATTTCCCTGCTCTGTGCCTTCAGCGTGATCATACATATAGTCTCCCGGTGCCACGAGGAAGGACTGGAACACTACCTACGCTCTTTTGTAAAGGTAACATACCGGCACAGACACACACATTTTGTCCTTGCATTTGACATATAGCTGCTTTCAGACATGCGCTGAACTCCAGACAATCTCCTGAAATGATCCAGGGGGGCTGTGCGGATTAGGCTTTGGAAATTCTCACGAGTTTCACTGGCCAGCCCCCAGAACAAATTCTGAGTGAGCCCATGTGAAAAAGAGGCAGGAGATCCTCCAGAGGATTCACCATGAGTGACTGGGCGTGTTGATGACATTTCTAACATGGGACAGACACAAAACTGAAAAAAAAAGAATACAAATATCTCACGATGAAAGAGCGGTGCCATACATTTAGAAGACGTCAACGAAGACGTCAAGAAAGCTTATGGTGAGAAGGTCAGACGCCGGTGTTGACGTGAGAATCTCCTGCCGCGTTCTTCATGTGCAAAAGGCACACTCAGGGGAAAAGTCTGTGCCCAATTGTGTGGACGGAGATCATGTCTGAAAACGACTTTAGAGAGAGAATTAGTGAAACTGACACATTCCAGGTATTTTTTCTTTCAACTGCATCCTGTATGTGTTGATTATTTATTTTTGTTCTGCCCTCAGTTTGTGTTTGTGACCAACAACCCTGCCTCAGGAAACTCTGCGACCACACACGAGCTGCTCGCTACTGCAGTCACAGCCACCCTCAAGCAAACTGCGGATTTCAACACCAGCAATAAACTGCTCAAGGTGTGTGCCTCTGCATCAGGCTCCATCGCCCAATTAGTTGCAGTACCAACTCAGGACAGCAGATGGTACACTTGCCTATAAAAGGAGAAGTTTTCTCACTTCCACAGAAGATGTTTTGAAACACGTAGATGCTTGGACTGTATTTTTCAAGTGGGATTTCTGTCATATAGCTCATATTTTCCCCACCATCACCTCGGCTGTTTGCAGTAGATTTCACTTGATATTGTTCTTTCTGAGGTAGGCTGCATATTCTCAAACACCCATGAGTTGAACTCTAATCCTCATTTGTCCCCTTTCTGTAGTACTCGTGGTTCTTCTTCGAAACCATGGCCAAGTCCATGGCCCAGTATCTGCAAGAGGACAACCGCATGAAGGTCAGCATCAATTGGTTTCAAATTTGTTCTGTCTGTTTCTCACAGTTAAAATTGGGCACTGCATGTTCTTCAGGGCGACATGTTGTGTGGACTTTTTGTACCAAATGTGGATAAAAGAAGTCAGCACATATAAACAAACTGCACACAAGAAAGAACCGACAGTGACTCATTCAATCAATACCATATTTGACATGCTAACGTCAAAGTTCCTCTGAGTCAAATGCAACAATGTCAGATGTTGAGCAAAGCGATGGGTCTTGCTTTCCGCTGTAAACAAATTAAACTGTTTTTTTTTTAAAGATGATTACGTGATCCATCATCAGTTATTTTCCCCCGCCCGCCTCTTTAGATGCCACGGGCCCAGCGATTCCCCGACAGCTTCCACCAGGCGCTTCAGTCCCTGGTGCTGTCGGTCATGCCGCATATCACCATCCGCCACATGGAAATCCCGGAGGAAGCTCGCTGCATCAACCTGAGCCTGGCTAGTTTGATCAAGGTCTGAACTCCACATGCAAATTAAAGATTAGACCAAGTTCACCGAATGCACCTGAGGCTGTTCGATAGAGATGTACAATCAAATGTCTAAATCTAAAAATGAAGACTTTGTATCAAACTATCAAAGATGATGTTTCTTCAGAAGGTCCGATCTGATAGTTTCCGAATCTCAACTTTCACAATGCACATCATCTTCATACACGTCTCTTCAAGTGTCCTGGAAATGGTTAACACTGTATATCAATTCATCAATTAATACCTAATTATTAATTAATAATAAGTAATTATTCATAAGAAATTTGCATTCATAAATATTTTTACTAATTTATTTATTAATCTATAAATAAGCTAAATTACAAAGGATTTAATTATTTGCTATTTTTATTTTAGCAAGAAATAAAAAGAGGAATTGGAGAATAATTTACAAATGAAATATTCCGTTATTTTTCTCTCATTCATTTAAAAATCTCATGAAAAATCATAGAAATAGTCCAAATTACAAAACCACAAAAAAGGTAAATAAATACAGCATTTAAGATACAATGATAAATTCAGAAATCAAATAGTGGAATTTAAAAATCTATTTGAAAATGCAGTTTAAAAAGAGAAATAAACAACTGGAATTCCCAAATTGAATTTAAAATACAGATTTGAATCTGGCATTTGCAGTAAAAGGGTCATTTCCTTTCACATGAGCATTACAATTTCCCTTCTGCTTCTCCTTTTCCTGTTAGCTGTTCAATGTACTTAGTCAGTTTTCCGTGAACAAATGTGTTGTTGCCTGTTTTATTATACGATTAGTGATTCATTAATGAAATGCGTTATTGCTATTCCTCTGACGCGGGTGCTCCTCTGTACTCCCTATAATTACCTCTGCCAAGGAAGAATGTTTTAATTGGCCTGTGTTTTGTTATTCAGCAGCATTACATGAAAACTGCTGGACGGATTAACATGAAACTTGGTGGAAGGATGTGGTTTGGGTTAGGGAAGAACTCGTGTGTGATCAGGGGGCGAATCCAGGATATTACATTCGTTAACATTGCGAGAGTTTCCTTGTTTACTGAGAGCCTAATTTGTGGCTCTTTATTAAAATGTGAGTGTGTGAAATTTGGTGTAGATCCAAATAAAAATCTGGATCAAGTGAATATAAATGTGGTTTCGTAAAGGCACCGTTGGGCCTTGGTGGATGTATGCATTCTACCGGGTGACATCACTTAATTGTTCTGCTTTTCATCTCTGCTCCAGAAAACAACAGCTCTATTGTTACTTGATTGTCTCAGACTTAAAAAATGTGTCTGCTGCGTACACATGTGAACCATGTGTGCTGACTGAGCTTGTTCTCTCCTCAGAGGTGCCTGACCTTCATGAACAGGGGCTTTGCCTTCGGCCTCATCAACCACTACATGCGTCATTTCAGTCTCAAAGATCCAAAGGTACGTGCCCTGACTCAGTGGCCCAGTGCACAAAAGACGGTGGGAAAAATGTTCTTTAGGTGTAACTTGTAAAGCGATTAGTATAGGAATACTGTGAGTATGAAGGGGCAGAGCCATTAGTAAATGGAAAATAATAATAAGTAAAATATCTTCAGCTGATTGGGTGCTTAGGTATGACATAGGTCCATATCAGTATGAAAATAAAATGCAATCCTCACATTTGCCAGATGAGTTCCTTGTGTAACTGCTTGCAGACATGCATCAGACTCTGGATAATCTCCTGATAATCTCCTGTGAGAACACAGCAGGAGATGTTGATGATGTTTCTAACAGGCAACGGAGGCAAAAAGGAAAATGACAAACTGAAAACAAATGTCAAGTTGAAAGAGCGGTGCCATACACCGGGGGCCGACGCTGGTGTCGATGTGCTGTTAACAAAACACGTGATCCTGCAGAGGAAGTAATGCATAACTTCCTGCCTCCTGCATGCTGCGTCACCCCTCACATATACGCTCCGGAGATTTGTGTTGTTGTGAGCGCGTCTGGCCAGACGATCTCCTGCTGCGTTCTTCATCTGTGAAAGGCGAACTCCAGAGAAAGCCCAGACCCAATTTCAAAGACATTCTTCAGAGTTTGTCTGAAAACAGCTTGTGTCCTCATTGAGTTATTTGAGTCTGTTAATAGAAACTTATGCTTAAAATTCCTCAGCAGAGCATGAAAGGTGGGGCTACATGTGGCTTACACTTCTCCATCTTGGAAGCTTAAGCCAAATTCTGGATGCATCATTATATCATATTCCACCTGAAGCTTTTTCAGTTTTGCATTACTCGAGCTGCAGCAATGTGGAGCGTCCTCCTAGCGTATCGCTGGTTGGGTTAAGGCGCCGCAGGCACATTTGACTAACAGATGTACCAATGAACCACACTCTGTGCCAAGTTTTGTTTTGACAAGGTCTGTCAGTCAACGTTGAGGATTGTATTTATTTAGCCTTTAGACAGAAATGTATGTACTTGCACCTGGGGAGGAAAAAGCTCATGCACGTGTATTTGCAAAACAGGTGCTGACTGAAATGAAATTTGACTTCCTGATGACAGTCTGCAACCACGAGCACTTCATCCCCCTCAACCTGCCCATGGCTTTCGGGCGCACCAAGCTGCAGAGGGTCCAAGGTGAGACTCCTCTTACACCAGACGCGTACTAGCATCGCTCTCACATGACCCCAGACCCCGTCACTGACCTTGTTCTGACCTGCACCCACCACCACTGGTCCCGTCTATCACCCGGCTTGATTGTGGGCCCTTCGTATTCACAAGTTTACTATCAAGCAGGCGGCGAAAAAACACACCTGACATGTGTCCTGACTCTGATCTGTACCTGCTCAACCAGTTTATCCAACATTCGTTCCGCAACCAAGTGCAGAACAAACATTTGTGTTGTTGTGATAAATGCTGCATGTGTTGACAGTTTTACCCCTACTTTATTTTCACGTCCTCCCCTTCCCTCTCTGTTTTTTTTTTTGTTTGTGTGTTTTTGCTTATGATCAGATTTTATTCCGTATGCGACGGAGCTTTTTGGCCCTGTAGGTAGGTGATGCTCACCCAACCGTTCCATGTTTGCTACCGTACGCAAACCCCCTCGCACGTGAACGCTCCTTGTTCTGACCTGCACTAACTTGCCATCCTGTCAGCCTCTGTTTCACAAAAGCTTCAGAGCCACGCCAGCTCGAGGCAGAGGCCTTCATGTGCTTGAGCCTGTGTTTTGTAGATGGGAGGAGCTTGGCTGTTGTGGGAAAGGACACTCTGAATGCTTGATAGTCTGTATTAGTAAACTCTAGGCAGGAAGCTGCATTTCTCTCTCTCTCTCTCTCTCACTGCTTGTGTTTTCTCTCTGAAAGGAGGTTACTCTGGGCTACGTCCTTATTTCAGTTCAGACCGAATGTCTATGATTCCTCTTGAATTATTGCTCTTTCCTGATTTGCTGATACAAATGAAAGATTTCTGCATTACATAACACGTCTATATGTGTATGCAATGTTTGGTGTGGAAACGGTATGAATGTCTTATGTGCGTTTGTGGGTATTCTGCATACATATTGCAACTTGTTCTATTGAATGAACATCACATTCATATTCTTTTTAAAACCTGAGTTAATGGTCTTGATAATTTATGTTCAGTCTTCTGTATAAGTAAGTAAACGATTGCATGTACGTACCATATTTCACAAGGCACATTGTGTTTATTAGATTACAGAATGAGGAGATTTCTCCCAGCCCATATTGACCTATTGTATTTCCTGTTTGGCACGACATCAGAGCAGAGTCTGGAGTTCAGCCTGACAGAGGACTACTGCCGCAACCACTTCCTGGTGGGCCTGCTACTGCGAGAAGTGGCCGAGGCCGTGCAGCAGGGCCCCGAGGTCAGACAACTGGCCGTGAGCGTTCTCAAGAACCTGCTCATCAAACACGCCATGGATGACCGCTACACGTTCAAGGTGAAGGAGGGTGGAGCGTGATGATGAGGCTAAGAATAGACGAGTAAAACAAAGAAATCCCACCACCCCTAAATGCTTTGTTTATTATTAAAAAACGATTACAACATGACCAAAATGGATTTCAGTGCATTTATATAAACAATAAAACTCATCTAGTTGTGTCTAATGTTTCAGAACCAGCAGGCCCGGATCTGCTTGCTCTACCTGCCGCTGTTTGAGCTGCTCTACCAGAACTTGAAGCAGTTGTCCGCCCAACCTTACACCTCAAGCCCCGTTCTTGGCCTCAATGTGAGTCCCTTGGCGACCCTGGACCACCACAGCGGGGTTATAGTGTGCTCTTTTGTTATCTGACTCCCTTTAACATCTATCAAGAATACGATTAAATCCCAGAAGTGGCTCTTCATCAGGTGAGGAGGAACCTTTCATAGCACCTTTCAGGTACAGAGGGACGTTCGATCATCTGGACATGACAGAGACGATTTTAGCTCCAAACGTTGTACCTTCCACAATTTAATGAAGAAGCAGATGACAGCATTGATACAGAATTGATATTAGCAGTTTATTGTTTCGGTTTCTGGACTCTGCACCTGGAAAGGGCGGAAAATCTGTGTGTTTGTGTACGTGTGGTTCCGGTATTCCTGATGTTATGGGGACCTAAATCTGTTTGCGCAGTCGGTTTATGCAGACTTGTCTTCCTTATGTGTAGGTGTGTGTGTGTGTACTTGTTACCTCTTTAGGACCTTTTCCAGTATCCCTTCATGGGGACAAAAAACAGATGAGGCTATATGTAATTCCTGAAGTCCTGGTTATTGTTAGTGGTAAGGTGTGAAATGGGTAGGTTAAGGTTAGCGACAAGGTTTTTGGTTAAACTGTCCACAATTAAGTCAATGCAAAGTCCTAATAAAGACAACTGCACAAACCTCTCTGTGTTATAATGCAAACTTCAAATGGTATCGATCAGAAGGTGCAGCTGTTTAGTCTGTACCCATATATACTGAATTGCATCTTGAATTGCATTTTAGCATTCTTCCAGCTGACTAAAATCTAAGATGGTGTTCAGTATTTAACAGTTTACATCATAACAGCAACATACTTTTCAATTCCTCCATCTTGTGGTCGTTCCAGGGCTCCAGAGACGACCTTATATCCACCAGTTCCACCGACAGCAGGAGAATCAGCACTGCGATTGAGAGAGACCACGGTTAGTTGAGAACGGCAGATACTGCACAATACACATTGTACCCGGGCTTCTTCCTGTTTATACATCATCCATTATCCTCACTCACCGCAGAGACCTTTTGCTGCAGCGGATTTTATGCAAAACACAACTGTAACACAACGGTAGCACTCTGTCTGAAAGCAGCTGTGTGCTCTACTGTTCATTTCTTTTCGGGATTCGTCACCACACATGCCACAGACCCTCCCTGAGGCTGCCTGGTCTATGATGTTACAAACATTATGGTTTGTATAACATTTGCATTTAATGATGTTATGGAAAGTGCTGCAATAACAATGGCAAAACACAATAAGAAAGTGCAACTGACACTAGTATTATCTCTTCAAAATTTGACTTCTATAATGTCTGCAGTAGCTTGTCACCAGATAAGATGCAGATTAGACTTTGCCGTTATTTTGTTAGGAAAATTCCTTCTGTATTTTAACCATTTATTGTGTTTATGAGAGAAGCAGCCTGTTCCCCAAATTTACGATTGTACCGCCAACAAGTTTGTGAGGTGTTTGTATATTTTATTGTGCTGCTTTCAGCTGATATAAATAACACTGCACTCTGTTGGCTGCAGGTCTCCTGGCTCTGAACGGCCATGTTGTGAGGAGAGAGGACTCCAGGTGCTCTCTGTTTATGGACTCGGGGACACCAGACAGCATTGAGGTTAGAAAGTCTCACACTAGCACCAACCTACGGTTAAACACTTCTTGTATCTGCAGCCCAGCACACATAGTTCAGACCTGGTATTGACATGTGGCCACATTCTATTCACTGTGTGAACAGAAATGCATCCTGGGTCACATATGAAGGACCACCCACTCAGCTGATGTCTTCAGCGTTTCCAAACTTTAAAAGTTTGGAAATGCTGAAGTATTGTGCATGGACGCCATTATCCATAGCAGAGTTGATGTATTTTTAAACGAAAATGTAGAAATATGGATGTAAGCTTCAGAGGACACTTACCAAGGCCCAACAGACCCTTAAATTCAATCAAACTGCACCAAACTTTACACTCATAGACATCAGTTCCCTCAATATACCTGTAGATTCTGTGTCTGTGTTTAAATTTTGATATTTGTTGATCTTTGTCAACGCTGCAGAGACGTGGCTCCACCATGAGCAGCAGCCCAATGCCTCCCGTCGGCCGACTTGGACAGTACGAGATCCGAGGCCTCCTGCTCTCCTTCCTACACATCGTCAAGACCCTGTCCGAGGGTCAGTGATAATCCACACCCACGCTGCACAATCAGGCCTAAACAGCAACTGTTTATTCCAAGTTGACTACAGTGAGTTATGTCAGTAGATGCAACAACATGCATCAAAGAGTTTGTCGTTTTTTTCCACAGACACGCTCATGGCCTACTGGAATAAAGTCAGTCCGCAGGACATCATGAACTACCTCAGTCTGCTAGAGTGAGTAGTGTTTTAAGGAAACTATTGTTAATCACATACTAGCCCATTGTAATAAAGTTATATGAGATCCTGATTAAGTTTTTGTCATAAAATTCCTCATGTTCATGCCAACACTCTTTCCTTGGCTGTTATTTGAGAGATTTATGATACTGACATCATGCTGACATAATAATGGTGGTTTGCACTGTGAGTGGAGGAACAAAAACAAAAATATCTACTGAAAAAGACAAGGCTCCAAAAACGGATACCATTCCTCAGACTCTGCAGTAATTCCACATTGTTTATTGACCAAAACATCCATTAACTGAAAAACAAACATAAACCAGAATAGCACTTAGTAGAGTGCAAACCTCGGCAGAGGCCCAGTAGTCTCCTCAAATTCAATCAAGATGCATCAAATTCACAGACTCAGATATTAGTTCCCTTAATATGTAAGTTTTTTCATCAAGATCCAGGAATCCCTCCCTGTGAGGTTTGGTAAAAACGCCCTATCTCACAATGTTTCTTTGAATTATTCTTTATTGTTTCCATAAGAAATAAACCAACATCAACAGATATGGCTTAGTCTACTTGAAAAACACAAAGTAAAATAAAGGATGTGCAGCATAACGGAAGTCGAAGTATTGCAAAAACAGAACAAACTAACAAAAAACGTCTTTATATACATTCATACGTGCACACACGTAAGACACATTTAGAAACAAGTGAACAAAACATATAAAAAGTATAAATATGAATAAAATACAAGTTAGTGGGTGTTGGCGGGTTTTTTTCACCAGTGCAAAAGGGACTAAACAAACAAACACTGCTGAAAACATAACCTCCTTTGTGTAGGTAATCAATCCACACTTTCCCTGCTCCGGCTAATATTTGAACTTTCCCTGCAGGACATGCCTGGTTCAGTTTCGTTACATTGGAAAAAGAAACATTGGCAGGTAAGTCTGGAAAGCCGACAGCACATTTTGTCTTTCCTGTCATACCCGCCTTATCTGTGAAAAACTGTAAACCCCATTAAATTCGATTAACCTCAGAAGAAGCATTATTCTAAGTTGTAGGATCTCATAGAAATCATTACATCTCCTACTGTTTCTGGAGGAAGGACATTGTATGTTTGGTTAATGTCTCATAAATTATGAGTGTGTATTTCATGTTAATAATTAATATAACTTGATATCTGCAGCTGGGTTATTAAGTGTATTAAGTGTTCCTTTCTGAAAAAAAAAATGCACTCTGTGTTTCTGTGGTCTGTTTTTTATGTAGGAGTCAGGAAGTTTGTGTGCCGAAGCTATTCTCCTCGGACAGGAAGTCTCAGACAATGCCGGCCATGCGCTGCAATCGTGCCAGTCTCATGCAGACGAAGATGCACCAGTTCAGCACCATGGAAGCCTCCTTCACTCTCAATATAGGTAACCACAAGCACACATTATAAGAACATGTCTTTTATGTTCACGTTTCTTTTAAATACGTCTGTTTGGATGTGACATGCTCTGTTTTTAATGAACCTTTTGTAGCACTTTTTGCACATGTAAGCAAAAACTACTTTCTGCTTTGACAAAGGTAGACAATTCAATATTTCTATTTCAAAACTTAAAGCAAAACTTGACCTTCTGGGTTTATTTTCAGAAAAGTATACAAGTTATATGTATTTTGTCTTTTTTGGTTTATAGATTTTTTCCAGGAAACCTGATCCAGGAAGAAATCAAACAATTATTGGACCAGTAAACTTAGCAAACTTTCCATAGACAAACACAGAAGTACAGAAATCAAATGAATGCAGATTTTTTATCCATCTAATATTTCCAGAATTCTGTCTCTGTATGTGGTTCACATATATCAAGAAACAATCATCTCATTGGCTTCACACATGGTATGAATATTGTTTAGGGCCCAGGAAAAAAGGCAGCTAAAAGGAAACTAAGAGTTGATTAAAGAATATAAAATAAAAAATGTACAGTCGAAGAGTGGAAAAGTGGTTTCTACTTCATGCAGGACCAAACACGACTTGTTTCAACATTCAATGAGGTTTGAAGCTGACAGCTGGATTTTGGGAGACGAGGTGAAGAGTCTCTATTGCAAAGTTAATCTCACATAGCAAGACTTCACACCTTCGGAGGTCTGTAGAAAAGAAATGTTGTAATGCCCGGAACAAATAAAACTCGACAGAGGGCCAGCACCAGTTTGTAGATGAGTGGAAATTTGCCAGAAATGCAGGTCCTGGTTGTAGTTTCTGTAGGAGTGGCTGCCTCGGGCACTCCTGGAATTATAACGCTTGATTGCCTCTCTGAGCTTGTTGTAATAGATAATTGACTGTGCCAGGTTAATGCAAACATACCATCCTTAAATACACAGAGAAACATTGACCAATACATTCAGCCTTCAACTTGTTTGCAAGGGTAATTACTTTGCTGAAGAAACGCGACTCTAATGTGACTGTAGATCTCCAAGTAAACAAAGGATTTAGGCCACTGTCGAACTTGACTGGTACCTTAATCTCTTTGTCTTTCCTAATACTATTTTGCCGTTTACTTTCAGGAGCTTGCCTGGTGTTCAACAGTGTTGAATTGTTTTCTGTCTCGTTGTAATGTGAAGCGGCAAGCGCATCACATGTTCACGACGGAAAATATGACGGGTGCAAGAGGTTCTGGATTTGCATAAAAGAGTCACAAAACAAGCTTTGTCTACAAGGAAGTGAGAGGTGTATATTTGCAAATATTAAAAACAGGATTTGTTTTTTGTGTGTGTGTGCGCGTGTTATTGTAGGGACGGGACCGTCGGAAGCAGAAATCCACCATCATGCTCTGCTAGAGGGCAACATCTCCACTGAGGTCTGCCTGAGTGTCCTGGATGTCCTGTCTCTCTTTACACAGTGCTTCAAGGTCAATACACACACACACACACACACACACACAGGTCTGAGATATTCAAGTGAATGGGAAAGTTGTTTCTGCCTGTTGGAGCTCACTGACTCAAATATGACTAAAATAGGTTTGGCTTAATTCGTGTGTATCAGAGAACAAAAATTCATGCCCAAACCTGAAAAGACCAGCAAATGTTCTCCCCGACACGGACCTGTCTATCATTTGAAGGCTGGGACCAGGACCTGTGCCGAACCCAGAAACGCTGGACCCGAATCCGGCCGGGAGACACAGAAGCAATCGGCACCAATTGCAAATCTGTTAACTTCAAATATATAAAGCATTAAAAACCAAAAACGTACCTTCTGAAACGTTAGCAGCCTTCTTCCCTGTGCCTGGCTGTGACGCATGTAATCCATCCTCCAAGAAAGTTCCTAACACTCACCCAGGTTTCTGTTATTCCTCTCTTGCCGATTGAAATAACAACATGGCTAACCTAGTCCACTCATGATTTAAAATCTGTCTGATGGCTGACAAACGCAACTGGTTTACAATCAGCGCGGTAATAAAGATTGCTTGGACTATTTTCCTTTTTACAATAACACGCTCTGGCCAGGTCTTCACTCATTCGTTACACATACTGTTAAACAGACCTGGAACCCGAGGTGGACCCAACTGGTTGTGTAAAACCTAGTTCAAACCCGTACAAGTCCCAGGTTGAGTCCAGGGTCCTACGGTTCTGGTGGACCAGTGAAGGCGTAGTACATATTGTGTATTTTAGAACATAGGACAAGATGGTGAATGTCCCTTGTATGTTATACTAGTATGTAGGCATGAAGTGTGTACAGGGAATAATGTAACACAATGTGTTTGAATAATAAAAGCGTGTTTGTGTGTGTCAGACCCAGCTACTGGACAGCGAAGGTCACAACCCCCTGATGAAGAAAGTGTTTGACATTTACCTGACCTTCCTCAAAGTTGGCCAGTCAGACGCTGCCCTCAGACACGTGTTTGCGGCGCTGAGAGCTTTCATTAACAAGGTAAGAAGTGGAGTTGTTTGACACAGTCTACAACATTTTCCTGCTGCATGCTGTCACACATGTTTTCCCACATGTTCTCTTTTCTTTCTCACTCTATGAAAAAGATCCAAAACACAGAAAAATGGAGGAAGTGTAAAATAAACATTTGTTTTCCTGTGATTGTTGACATCGCGGCTGCCTGCTTTTTATGTTCACGCTTTGAATCATTACTCTTACTCGCACCGTATTTTTGGTTTTATTTATACCTTCATTGAGGAAGTAGATGCAATCTCCAACAAGCCTCGATCTCAGACTATCGAGGGAACTCAAACTTTCCAAGGGACGGAGCCACGCATTTCCCTTTGCTCCACTCTGAGAAGAAATCAGCTGTTTGTGTGATGAATCATAGGATAGCAGCAGAGCACACTCTGTTCTGGCATGTATTTTTGTTCCTCTTACAGTAAGAGAGTGAGAGACTGGCTTCTGTCACAGCACTGACAGTAAACAAATCTCTGTAGTAAAGAACTCAACTGTTGCCAAATGCAAAAAAATGTGGTTCATTGAGGTACCAGGCAGAATATAAAAAACGAGTTCACCCAAGTTCTTTGTTATAAAAGTCTACAACTAAATATGACTGGGGATATTTGACCTATAAGACCAAAACAACAATGACTTGATTGTACTAAATTTAGATTGGCACTCCTTCGCAGAGGCCCCACAAAACAAAACAAACACTGGCTGAGATAATCATTTTGAAATGGCTGTTGTTTTCTGGAGCAGAGATAAAAATCAAACCTAGAATCGCACTCTGAGCGCATATGTCCTCCAGCAGTCCCCTTTTGAAACCACATTTTAAATAGTTTTATCCAGATTTTTATTTGGATGTGCGCCAATTTTTTTGCACTCTTAGATATCAGTCCCATGAATGTGCCTGTTTGGTTAATTAAAACCATGAAAATGTTGAAAAACTTCTTGCAATATTAATTATATATATATTTCTTCTTTCCTGACCCATAATGCATCTGTACCCTGTTTACACAAGACAGTAAAATCAAAAAGCCAAAATTAAACATTTAATTCTCAAGGTACAAATAATAGATTGAGGGTTAATTTTTTATTTGGGTCACATCTTCTGGCTCACGGCCATTTTCCTGCTGTCTTCCCGTCATACTTAACAGTATTTTCTAATCCCATTACCTTCTCCAAGAAGTATGTTTAGCACACTAACCTGTTGTCTTGTTCAGTTCCCATCAGTGCTGTTCAAGGGCCGCGTGACGCTGTGCGAGGCGCTGTGCTGCGAGGTGCTCAAGTGCTGCGTCTCCAAATTGGGGTCCCTGCGGGCCGAGGCGTCTGCCCTGCTCTACCTGCTGATGAGGAACAACTACGAGTACACAAAGAGGAAGACCTTCCTGCGCACACACCTGCAGGTAAAGTGGTGAAACACACTCCACTCTCCGGGTTTTCCATAATCTCTTCTGCAGCCTGATGTTCACCTTTGACCTTTGGCACACAAACACACACACACACCTGAGTACTTAAGTTACTATTATGACAGAGGTGAAGAATGAAAAGAGGCTGTTGACACTGTTTTAAACACAGATGGCCTGCTAAGTTTAAGAATTTCTGGCTCCTCTACATACACAGGACTAGAATGCTGTCCAAGTTTCCAGTGTTCCTCACTGGACTCATGTATGCTTCTCCTCTCTCTTCACCCCTGCACTGGATCTATTGTCCCATTTGCTCCTTTTCCTCTCCAGATTATCATCGCAGTAAGCCAGTTGATCTCCGACGTGGCACTGACTGGCAGTTCGCGCTTCCAGGAGTCTCTCTCCATCATCAACAACTTTGCAAACAGTGACAAGGCCATGAAGGTATTGCACAAGAAAATGAGTGTTCCCCTGGCAGCTCTGAATCTATATAATCTTCCCCTGGATACGAACTCTGCTCCTGATTTGAGATTAAACTGTTGTTATGACTGTAAACATGAGGCATTTTTTTCACAGTTGAACTGATGCACAAGAAAAGACAAGATCATTGTCCCTGAATTTCTCAGATTAGATTACTGATAATATGACATGCGTTTGGATTATCTGATTCTTCAGAGCTGCCTTGAGACCAAAACTGCAGGAATGATTATCACCATATGATTTACATAGTCACCTCTAGCTATGCATGATAAAATAAGCAACAAATTAAAATGTATGCTCATGCGAGGAGGACGATGTTTCTGTTCCATTATAATTCTAATAACTGTATTTGTTATTTATAAATTATTCCTAATGATGTAATACAAATACAAAATCAAAGTGAGCAGTTAAAATAATAGAACATCATTTTAAAGTAATGGCAAAGAAAAAGGATAAAAGAAACTAGCAAAAAACTATCAAGTGAAAGTACAAACAATGTCAAAGCACATGGCATAAGACACAAGACATTCAAAAATTGCACATAAAGAACAAAAATTTGAAGAACAGGACCCTGCGTGCATTTGTCTCATAGATCTGATGATGTTTTTTCACATTTTTGTGTGTGCTCGTCTGTGCGTGACCCAGTCCACAGCATTCCCCTCGGAAGTGAAGGGTCTCACCAAGCGGATCCGTACGGTGCTGATGGCCACGGCCCAGATGAGGGAGCACGAGAGGGACCCGGAGATGCTGCTGGACCTCCAGTACAGTCTGGCCCGGTCTTACGCCAGCACCCCCGAACTGAGGCGGACGTGGCTGGACAGCATGGCCCGAGCACACCTCAAGAACGGAGATCTCTCTGAGGTATCAAGACATTTACAAATATCTGTTTACTTAGGGTCACGTGTTTAACTATCAGTCTCCTTATCTTTTCTTGTTTGTTTTCGAGTCGTCCATCCATCAGTCCCACTCTTTTGAACATGATATCTCAATTACATAAATGGATAAAATAGAGCCATAAAATAAACAAACATCTAGTATTGTTAAATAAAAAAAAAATTGGTTTGCAAGAGTTTTAGTTTTGAAGAAAATTAAAAGAGAATGCTATTTTAAACTTAGAATTTGACACGGTTTTCATTTTATTTTGATGATGCTGCAGCAAGAGTTTACTTCTAGCTACTTGGAAATAAACATTGGCTTTTTCCTCCAGTTTCAGTGTAAACAAGAGGCTGACATTGTTTATGTCATTATCGTAAGATAATTATACTCTACTACTACGCTTTATTTTGATTGTTTTAACAATGTCATTCAAAGGGGGACTGTTTTTGCTCTTCTCTGTAGAGGGGTCAAAGGTCGAGGTTGACGCAGGGCTGGAAACCGGATGGTCCACTCCGATTATACTGTTAGCCGGAGTTCAAGTCCGTTTATCTATTTAATCTGTTTTTAATGCGAGGCTAAGAGCACTTTTCACAAACAGGAAATACAAGATGACAGAGAAGGAAAGCCAGCTCAAATAGCCTAAAACTATTTAGTTTATTTCTTGTAATTTTCCAGTTCAATTTAATATATTTTTGTTTTATATTATGTTTTATTCTATAGAAAACTTAAAGGGGACATTGTATGCCCATTTTACCACAAGTTGATATGGTTCCTTGGGGTCTTAATGAAATGTCTGTAACATACTTTGGTCAAAATACCACAAGGATCATATAAAACAGCACCCTTTTTACCCTGTCTAAAACAGCCCTCCACAGAGTGACCTGTTTTGAGTGCCTGTTCCTTTAAATGCTAATGAGCCAGCTCCCCCCTCCCCCCTCTCCCCCCATGATTTTAAACGTTATAAATTACATATTTTATATGATATAAATTATCAAATATGCATCCCATACTTTGTATTCCCCTTCTGTTGTCCTGGAGTTTTAATTTTCCCAATCACATAATTAAATGTCCCCCTCTGCCCATCCACTACAAGCACACAAGCAGATAGACAGAGAGAGAAAGAGAGGTGGGGGGGGGGGGGGGGGGGGGGGGCTATGAAGACCATCATTTACCCCCGAACCCCGACATTCAACGGGTACAACAACAAGCGGAGAAAGCAGAATCGTGGACTGACCAGCGCGGAGAAATGCGCGTCCCGTGTGAACAGCCAGGCGGCTGCGCGCTTGGGAACGGCGCTGCGCTGTTGTAAACCCGGTGTAACGAGTGTGGGGGGGGTGGGGGGGATGAGGTGGGGGGTGGGCCAAGGCCATGTAGGGAGACTTCCAGTGTATTGTGACGACACAATACACAGGAAGCTCATTCCAGTCACTCAAGCATGACGTTTCTGACTTAGAGGAACCATAACAAAACGCGCGAGTGTTTTTTTTCCAGAGTTTTGGGGTTGGTAGACATGCCAGATACCCACATTAACGTGTAGAAGCACTAACAAAGTGGAATTTTCATGATATGTCCCCTTTAAGTAAACACATCTTTTCTCCCAGTAAATTGAAAGGGACTCGGTCCTAAAAACAGGATTTATTCACCAAACAGATGATAGTCTCTCTGTCACTCATTGAAAATGGAGACACAATTAGATGTGTATCCGTAAAGAATAAAAGAAACAACTTCATGAGTAAAAACAGGTCAATTACTTATTTTCTACTTGGCAGCTCTCAGGTCCCACTAGTACGTGTTGTTGCTACACGTGTGATAAGCTGCCAGTTTAATGTAGGGCGCGGCTGCTAGATGTGATTTTACAGTTGAGTCACACACAGTAAATACTTTGGATGCGTCACACTCATTGCAATATTTGCTGTAGAAACTTTGACTAAAAAAGTTTTCTTTGCAGGCAGCTATGTGCTACGTTCATGTGGCCGCACTGGTTGCAGAATACCTGCACAGGAAAAGTAAGTCCCCTCGTTCCAACACACACACACACACAAAGCTTTAGCTCTATTTATGGTGTCCACTTATACTGTATTTAAGCTCCAAGCGGTGTGTATAGTATTAATGAAGGTCACTGGTTGAGCCATTAAAGCAGAATACAGAGGAATGAGTTAAGGAAAGGGTTTGCCGAAGGAGGTTAAGTAACTTTGTCTTTGTGGGGGGGTGATGAGTGTGCAATCAGCCACACAATAACTTTCACCACCACAGATACTTAGTCAGACTTCCTAGAGCTACTTCCCTTTGTTAGATGGATACTGAAACAAAGCCACACCTTGTTTTTTTTTTACACATGATCATTTTCATGTAATGCAAAACATGCTGCTAGTTAAACAAATGTGAAGTGGTGTTCATGTCTGAACAATGGACAAAGATAGTTTGTGAGGCGCAACAGTTGTCCGCTAAATAAAAGGTCTGTGGTTCGATTCCTGGCTCCTCCAATTGATGTGTCTTTATACTGATTACCCTATGTGCCCCTAATGGTTGTTCATTGAACAACAATCTCTCAAAAACTTGTTTGCCGTCCAGACCAGAGACAGCAGCGTATACTGTATCTACACAGTGCATCCGCGTTCACACATAATCCTCTTTCTCATGATTCCTTCCGGCCACATATCACACCTTCAGCTGTGCAGAACCAGTTTTTTTAGAGCCAGTTGCTGAGACACTGCTCTTGTTGTGACCTCAAAATTTACAGTGAAATATAATCATTTTTCCTTTTCACATCTAAATACTTGCTTTTTGCCGTTCGTTCGTCAGAGTTGTTCCCCAGTGGTCTTGCAGCTTTTAAGAGGATCACCGTAAATATCGAAGAGGAAGCCGCCATGAAGGAAGACACAGGAATGCAAGACGTTTATTACACGGAGGTACACATTTTCTTTTTTGCATAAGACATTCTAAAGTGGAGTGGACTTCTTTGATCACATTCATAACTTTTTGCTTATTTTTTAATACGATGGTAACTTTACACAAATTCCACGTTTTGCATCTTTCAGGAAGTCTTGGTGGAACACCTGGAGGTCTGCGTGGAGGCGCTGTGGAAAGCCGAACGCTACGAGCTGATCACGCACATCGCCAAACTTGTCATCCCCATTTATGAGAAGCGTCACGAGTACGAGGTACCGTGGCAACGTCCCTACAATCACACAGACATCACACACAAACATGCACCTGATGTTTCTCGCCTGTCTTTGTAAAGGGATCCATCAACATCCTCGCGCCTGTTGGGGTCAAGTAATCATATAAGTTTTGTTTAGTTTCGTCGACTTGTACTGACAGGATTGTCAAGATGCTGATTTCACGCCCCATGAAAGCAGCCACTTGCACATCACCAACACAGAGATCTTATAAAACAGAGTATTGGGTTTCACTTTCTCACCTGTTGGGAATGCAGAAGTGGCATCATTCCATCCACTCAACAGTTTCCTCTCCCTCCTTCACCTGTCCATCTCTCTGTTCACACTGCCAGTCTATCACAGGGCTTGTAGACAGGCAGGGACACTCACATTCTTGTCAATAAGTGTTTATTGACATATACACCCACACAGATCGCATGCAAACCCGTATGGAACTAACCCCAGGAAATTCCTGCAGTGACACAATGGCGCTCAACACTGAGCCCTTGATAAACTGCTCTGTGTCACGACACCTTTAACTCCATCTGTTTCTTTGCTCATACCTTAACTTTGACAGACCAATGTGAAACTGCCTGTGACAGCTTGAAGTCTCTGTATCTTGATTTGCGTGCATTTTGCTCTCATGTTCAAGGTCCAACGAGTAAACTGTACACGTGGGTGTCACAGTGTCAGATATTTTACAGTGTCACATGGATATGAACACAGAAAAAATGTTTTATTTCTTGTATTTCACAAAGTTTGTTGGGATGCCACATGGGCCAAATCTGATCCCATGTCTCCTCTTTACCAGAAACTAAGCCGACTGTACGACACTCTGCACAGAGCCTACAATAAGATCATGGAGGTGATACAATCAGGCCGCAGGCTGCTTGGGACGTACTTCAGAGTGGCTTTTTATGGACAGGTGAGGCCATCAAGCACCTTAAAGGGCTCTATCGATATATCCATCCATCCATCCATCCAATTTGTTTAAAGAGTTTTAAACATTTGCTTTTCAGTTTAAATCATTTATTTAGATCATTTAAAATGCCAAGAAAATCTCCCAAATTGTGGAAAACTTAGTTGCTGGACTTGCAGAGGGTAAAGTCTAAGGACCAAGAAACTCCCATGTGCTTCCAGCTACTTCTCACTCAGGACATGATGTATGTGTTGTATTGTTAGCCTCCCGCTTCACTTCCAGTCTGTGTGCGGCACGGGGGAGGATGTACCATTCCCTTCCTCTGGCAAAACAAATTGCTGTATGGCTTCGTGTGGAGTTGAACTTTGGGGAACTTTGATATTTGCTTGGCATTTGCATATGTGACCGTTCCCTCATACTTCCCGTTTTTTTTTTCAAAATACTTTTACAAGTAATGTACAAGTAACAAGAGGAGAATTGGTCCACTGATCCAATCAAAGCGGGCAGGTAACTGGTGAAGAAACAATTCAAATGGATTCGGGAAGAGGCCGTCACTGAGGCTACACTGTTTGTTAAAATGACAATGCAGACAATGCAATTTTAGACTGTTAATATGATAGTCGGTATAATTCTTGTATTAAACAAAATATACAATAGGCACAGTTAATGATGTAGGTTACACTTGGCAAGTTCTTTAACTTTTAAGTATATTTAAAAACAAAGCGTTATATGATGTGTAAAAAGAAAGATAATCCCAAATCCAACAGCAAGAGAAGCAAGTCGGATTTGTTGTTGTTGTATCAGACTTTCTCCTGAACCAAATGGATTATTCATGTATTTGCATTCCCTCCAGTTGGATGGACCCTACTCTTATTCATAACTCAAACCAGATGTGTATTTCTCACAGGGTTTCTTCGAGGAAGAGGATGGGAAGGAATACATTTACAAAGAGCCCAAACTCACTGGCCTTTCAGAAATCTCTCAGCGGCTGCTGTCGCTCTACGGGGAGAAATTTGGGCCAGAAAACGTCAAGATAATACAGGACTCCAACAAGGTGCGGTAGATACATAGAGAATGGTCACTTGGAAGAAACGGTCAGAAATGAAAATATTTCATTTGGCATTGCAGCCCTGCTCTTGTGTGAATTGAGAATCTGTTGCTGTTGAACCAGGGGCAGGTCCTGGGCAGCTCCTCAGAATGTTTTGACTTCTTGTTCTTTTCTGAGTGGAGGGATGCTAGTTCCAGTAAGACCCATTTTTACTCAATCTATTGGACCGGGTCAGGAGAGCTGGATTCCAAGACACACCCACAACTCCAGCTTGATCCTGTGGAACATATTCTAGGTCATCAGCATTAGAGATTTCAGACCATGAATCGAGACCATAAATTTCGTCCTGTTCATGTAGCATCTTTATGACCATTTCAGCCGTAAATCTGGAATGATTGCAACCAGCATACTATCACTCTGGAAAAATAAAATAAAAAAGCACAAGAACATTTACAACTGCACATAAATCAGTCTATTTAGTATATACTGTTCTATTTCAAGTTTTATTTTGTGTTGATCTAGCTATCGTAGATAACAGCTAGTTAGTATTACATAGTTCTCTTTCTCACTAGTAATGGATTGTAAAATAAGACTTACGTGCATCAGATTTGCAAAAGCAGCTGCGTGAAATGTACGTCAGATGCTCTGTAGTGAATACAGAGCACCTCATTTTTGACCCATGTTTAAAAGTGATGTAGAAATAAAGTAAGAAAGGATAAATACAAATAATGATTTGTGGTAATCAAACAAGATAAATAATGAATACCTGGAATATTAAATGAAGATATAGCAAAGAAACACTGAGTCGGGTCACTTTTGACCCCTTGTGTAACAAAGGGTTAAGAAAGTCTAGAGAGTGGATTTTGGATGACTTTTTCATTACTCACTTTCAACAAGTCTGATTTAAGCCTCACCAATCTTAAAGACCCCTTTTTGCATTTCAAGCAGGCCATTAGTTGGGTCAAAAGTGTTTCTTGAAATAAAACATTTCTATCCTATTTCTCATGCTATTGTAATACCTTCTAACACCTTATATGCTTTTGTCATGTCTGATTTCCACACCTGTTGATTTTAAAAATCAATTTGACTCGACCTGCATTGTGTTAACGGTGTGCTTGCCCCATAGGTGAATCCCAAGGACCTGGACCACAAGTTTGCTTACGTCCAGGTGACGTTTGTCAAGCCGTACTTTGAGGAGAAGGAGGCGCCAGAGAAGAAAACGGACTTCGAGAAATGCCACAACATCAGCCGCTTCGTGTTCGAGGCGCCGTACACGCTGTCGGGCAAAAAGCACGGCGGCGTGGAGGAGCAGTGCAAGAGGAGGATCGTACTCACAAGTGCGTGAGATGCGCTCGCAAGCAAACCGCTCTGTTGTAGTGTTAGAAGCCTATTGATTGGGAAAGGGATGTGATACAGTGATGAGACAGTGTTGGGTTCTAAAACTCCCTGTATTTAACATCACAAATACACACAGTACCTCATACTCGAAAATACACCACATTAATGAGCTTTTAATGCATATTTTATTGTTGAGTTGTAATAGCTTTTTTTTTCGCTCTGCACATTCATTGCTTTGTACATGTAAGCAGGGCTGTGACCACCTAAATGGGAGTTAACATCAACAGCTGGTCAGTGGAATTTTGATCTTAGATCGGTCTACATCATCTCTGGTACATACAGTAGTGGTTAACCAAGAGAGTCCTCAGCCTCTCAGACTGAGTCAGAGTGGAAATGCTACAGAACAGATAAAACAACGGAGGCTTTGGTTAATTCCTCAGCCTGTTTACAGTGGCCTGAATTGTCATTTAAAGTCGACCTTTTTCTCTGGAAGTTTGTGCATGACCGTGTCTGTTTTGCCTTCCCTCCCGTCTCTACAGCCGCCAACGCCTTCCCGTACGTGAAGAAGCGTGTGGAGGTGTTAAGAGAGAACCATGTGGAGCTCAAGCCGGTGGATGTGGCCATTGATGAGATGAAGGCGCGAACGGCCGAGCTGATCAAGCTCTGCTCCAGCCAGGAAGTCGACATGATCCAGCTGCAGCTCAAACTGCAGGGCTGCGTGTCAGTGCAGGTCTGAGTTAATAATAAAAAATTGAATCTTCTTCAAACATGCTGATTATTACTTGTTTATGCACCAAATAAGAATGCTCAACATTTTGTTTTGTTGCAGGTGAATGCAGGTCCTATGGCCTATGCCAGAGCATTCCTTGATGACAGTAAAATCAATCAATCTGGTAACAAGAAAGTAAAAGACCTTAAGGACATTTTCAGGTACCCTTCTTCTCATTACCATTATTCTGTGTATAGTAGTTTTCAAGATCGTCCTCTTTTCTCATTTCCTTTAAGTTTCTTATCAAGTGAATTGGACTTCATTTTTGAATACTTGCAGACGCTTCGTGGAGGCTTGCAGCATGGCTCTGGACATCAACGAGCGTCTGATTAAAGAGGATCAGTTCGAGTACCATGAGGGCCTGAAGGGCAACTTCAAGGAAATGGTGAAAGAGTTGTCGGACATCATCCATGAACAGGTACACTTATTTTTCTTCGCTCCAGAAAGTTTTTTGATGGGGGGGGGGGTTTCACACTCAAACAAATGCATTTAGAGACTTGTTTTGTACCTTTTCGGCGTCTTGAGTAAGATTATTGCAATTTCCTGGGATTGTGTCACTCAACAATCCATGACAATAAATCCATTAGCAAATGTTGCCTTGAGAAATTTAACGGCTGCGTATTCTATTCATTGGTTGGGTCACATACAAATATTAAATACATATTTTGTAACATTGACCGTGCAAAAAGGTTCTGGTTTTGTGTCTTGAGTTTTCTGTCAGACAGTTGACACAAATAGAATTTGCACAGGGGATTAAAAGAAAGGACATTGTCGAAATTCAGCAGCAGCATGAAAGCTTTACCTCTGGACAGAAGTAAAGAAAACCAAAACTACCTACATGGTTTGATCCTGCGAGATATAATATATGACTACACGAATAAAACCTGTTTTTAAACAGCTTCCTGGAGACTATTATTACATTGTACCCATTATGACCTTGGCGTCACAGTGCTGTGGTTTATTTTCATAAATACAAATGATCAGAATGGGGTGGAGGGGCAAATTACATTACACAGAGCTGTTATCACTGGATTAACCCTGCTGTTTATGTTATGAACTTACTGATACTTATAGAATCATATTGTTTTAACACTGGTCCTGATCAGACCTGCACTTGCACCATACAGCGGTGTTGATTTAGCATTGCTGAATTTTCTCCTGGAACAAGCCCTGCCCTGACAATTGGCAGAATCGAGCTGATTCTACCAAGGCAGAGTTGAAGATGGAGCTAGCTTAGCTGTTGTGTGACAAGGTTTTAGGAGAAGTTGGCGGCGTGCAGAGACGCAGCAGCTTTCCTCTCCTCTGAACAATGTTTAACTATGTGCCATTTCTGTTGCGTATTGTTTTATATATATTGTATGTACCACTCAAGTAGACATGCTGAATTTCCTTGTCCTGCTGTGCAATGACTAAGGCCTTTTATTTGATTCTGTTTGTGTGTACATGGCATACTTGACTTTAGCTGCTGTTAGTCACTTAACTATTGCCAAACAATTCTGTGTGTTTTTTTTCTGTCTGAATGAGTCATGGCTGTATTGCTGTCACACATGGTGGAGGTGTTATTTTGGTTGAGCTGTTCTCATTCCATTAAACTAACTGGTCTGACTTCTTCTCTCCAATGTGCTGACCTTTAGCTATAAGGGAAAAAAACAGGTAATGTGATCATTAAGTCTGTTGAAGCTCAAGTATGTCATTTTGTTCTTTTTATTGTTTAAGTTATTCATTAATGCACCTTCTTAGTTAAAAGCGAGGGTTGGTAAAACTGGAAAAGTTAGAAAGGACAGGCCATACTTTGAAAAAAATGACACCGATACACTCCATCCCCTCCCATCTGAGCTTTGGTCAAAGCTACGCCCCGAAAACACATGAACGTGCACTACCTGACAACTGCTACAAGCCGATTTGATCCATAACCTCTGGCTCTCGTCATCTTGGCTGAGGGCTCCAGTCATGCATGGGCAGGGTGCAGGCAGGCAGGTTAATTAGTGACAGAAGGGAACGCCAGCTCATTTGATTCCTTCTTCTAAAATCAAAGGTTGTGTTTATTACATACCTGCAAGGGCCACAGACGCAGACTTATCTTTTTTAATGAGACAACTTTATGGATAGATGGCTATTGGGACATGAAGAGGAAAGAAGTGCTGCAGAAACCCTACCGTGAATTACTTCCATATACTGTATGTTTCAGTTAAATGATAAAGTTGATGGGACATAATTTAGTTATCACATATATTTTAGTTATGATGGGCTGCTGTGTTTGTTATTACAGTTTTAATGACGTTTCCTTCAAGAGACAGTCAATCCTTTGGGTAGAAGTGAGTGTAAACATGGTGGGGCAGGTTTTTTTGTGAAGGGCGCAGAGGTTTCTTTATTATTCAAACATTCAAACGGAAAAAAAGTATATAAAGAAACAGTGTAAATAGGAAAGACAAAAGCAATAAAACAAACAAATTGTTTTTTACCCTAAAATGAGTCCTTTATATTTAAATTATTATAATATTTACGTCGAGAGAGGTCCCTCTCTACAGAGGCCGCTATGTTTTTTACAGTAGCCCAGACTGGACAAACTAAACATCTTTTGAGTTTTTATGACAACTGAAGGCTACCACAGGTTCTCTTTCATGTTTGGAAGGGGAGGGTGATGTGAGGGGGATTCAGCTGCAACATGCAACTTCACCACTAGACGTCACTAAATTCTACACACTGAACCTTTAAATCCAAAAAACGAGCAAAAAAACCTTTCAAATCAATCCTGAATTTGGTAGGTAGTCGATGAGGAGCGGACAATACTGATATAATGTGAAAACATGTAAAAGAAATACCCTCCAAATGTATTTATATGGCATCAAGCTGCAACAAAGATCATAATGATAATTTAAAAAAACTTGTGTAATTAATAGCTTTGTTTTATGTGTTTCATCATATAAACGTTTTTTTGTCACTGTTCAGCTTATGTGTTGAACCTCATAGTGTCACATCCCATCATCCTATCAACGAGTGTGAAATTTGGCTGATTTGACTGTGTGTGTGTGTCCTGTAGGTTTAGGTTAAGGTCATAGTTAGTTTAGGTTAAGGTTAGTTAAAAGTTAGGTTAAGGTTAGGTTTTGGTTAGTTTTAGGTTACAGTTAGTATATAGTTTGGGCTAGGTAAGGTTTAGTTTATGGTTATGTTAATGGTCAATGTAGAGTTAGGGTGTGGGTGTGGGTGTTGGTGTGGGTGTGGGTGTCGGTGTGGGTGTGTGTGTCGGTGTGGGTGTGTGTGTCGGTGTGGGTGTGGGCGTGACCTTTGTCTTTGTGCAAGAACTGACCCTCATCCTGTTGATGTCCTGCTCTGACCCCAGATCTACCAGGAGGACATGATGCGCTCCCTGTTACAAAACTCTTGTCACGTGTTTTGTGCCATCAGCGGGACGTCAACCGACCTGGGCTGACCTCTGAACTCATCCCCCTCCGCACCCCATCGCCCCCTGCCGCCTCTCGCCCCTATGTACTTTATATCCTCTCACTTCTCCTTCAAATGGACCTGGACGTGCCGTCGATGGTCTGGGAGGGCAGAAACATAAAATACGGCAGCAGTGTTTCTGAGAATGTAACGCAGCAGCACCAACTAATGGTCAGCATGTCAGGTTGAGGTGTTGTGCAGAGTCATGCTAGGTAGCATTGCACTTTTTTCTTCCGCCTTGGCGACAAACTGCAGGATCAAATGTTTTCATTCCAGAGAGATGTACTACAACTTCTTTTCAGTCCTCTCTCTGCAATGTTTCCCTTTAGAGCTATGCAGGACACGGCGCTCTCCGCAGTGAGTTTTTTTCACTCCTTGTTTAGACGACAGCGGTGTCTTCCCCCAGTGTGTTTCTAAACAGGATGATCAGTATCAAAGCTTGACTGGTTCTGCTGTAACATGGATCCAAATCAGCCAAGCCAAGGGTGAGCCTTTACAGCCTTGTGTTGCATGCCCAGCAGATTGTGATTCACACATGTCACGTTTGTGGGGCATTGGGCCAAAGTTATAAACCCAGTTTGTTTGACACGGGACAGACCTCAGGGTTGTTTTAATACTGTGTAATAAAGCTGCTCTTAAGGATTTGCAAAGTTTAAAAGTAGCTTCATCACATTTTATATATAAAAAAATCTATTGGCAATAATCATACTGTCCTAGATTTGTAATGAATTTTGTCAAACCAGGCAAGAAGATGAAAAAATTCTATCAGTGCTTCGTAACTATCAACACAACAGTATTCTCCGGGAGTTCAGAAATTGAAATTTGAGGACAGGACACACCGATCACAGCAGCTGTGATAATATTTACTTCAGGACAGAAAGTGACGGCTTCCTCTCAGCTGGGAGTACATCCAGTGCCTTTGTGCTCTGCCTTTAATCTAAATAAATAAAAACCACCACTTGCTGGTTATTCACAGTATTTCACAAGTGCTACACTGAAATTAGCAGATTGAATGAATAATATTTAAGTACGTGTACATAATTAGCTGTAAATTGAATTCTGTATCCATGTATGTTTGTACGTACTGTATGTAATTATATTTGTAAAATTTGGGACTCTTGTTCGGTCCAAAGTCTGTCCTAGCAGAGATTTTTTTCTTTTCATTTTTACTGCATTGTACTCACAAGTGCTGCTGCCTGTCAACCTTACTTTGTAAAGCGTTTTTTTTTTCCAATAAAACTTGGGAAAGCAATTGAGACTGGGGACAGTGTTTATCTGGTAGCACTGCAGAGGATGCCAAGTTGTCATGGAGTTCACTCTTTAACTTTGGATTAGATGTGTTAGACATCTGTGCTGCGCCATCTGCCGCAGGCGGTTGTGCAACATGATTGAAAGCTGCAGGAGAGCCACTGAAATGGATGCTGTAATCACCCTTGAAAGAAAATCTGTTTCACACATGTCATGTTACCCCACTGATGTTTTAGTGAGGGTATTGAATTCAGGGCCTGAGTCAGCGTCTTCCACAACAAAACTGAGAACAACAATTTCTTGTCTTCTCTGTACTTGTCATGTTGAAACAGGATGAGGGCCCAAAAAACAGTTGCTGCAAAGTTCCGCCCACACTTGACTCAAAAACTGTTGTAAAGTGTAGAATTAAGCAGGCTCTCTTTTCAGACATGAACTCCAGAAAATTGGACATTTTCTGGAGTTTGCCTTTGACACACGAAGAATGCTGCAGGAGTATGTTCAAATCAGAAGCATTTAACAGAAACAGGAAAACAATGGGGTCACTCAAGGGAAAAGGCATATATAAAGATCGATCAGCCATTTTATGAATCAAAAGTGGATCATTCAAATGAGGATCGATTTGAATCGGTGAATCTGTTTATACTCTCCACACCTGATTATAAATGTTGAACCGTTTCTGTTGCTATAAGAGGCTTCTAGAATGGCGATGTCTCCCAATGACCTGGTGACATCATCACATGCCTGTGATCTTGGCCTTTTTACTTCTTGATAACGGATTTTTCTCTTATTACCCTATGTTATAAAGGAGATGGCAAGAAGTTAAAAGGCAAAGGCATGTGATGGTTGCCACCTGCCACTAAACCAAACTACAAAATGATGATTTTACACTGACCAACTTGTTTACAAATATGACTGACAGACATATATCCAGCGGGCATGGAGTCACCCCAGCTGCCCTAAACTGTCAGAAAAGCCCAGGGATGAGCCTGCTGTCAGATTTGTCCTCAGCTGAAGACTGGATGGAGACAAACCAACTCTGTCCACAGCAATACGGGACAAACCCCCCCACTGCAGAGACAGCTTGTATGTTTGTTCAGAGCCAAGACAATGACAAGGCCTCAGGCAGCACGGTTGACTGGCAGTCCGATGGCCCCCGGAAGTCTTTGTGCAAAAGTGTGGGCAGCCTTTGTGTCTGGGAAGATCCTGTCTCAGGCAAGGAGGAAGAGGATGATGAGAGCCTCTATATGATGAACTCCTTCAGCAGGTCCCCAGACCCCTACAACCCATTTAACTTTCAAGCCCCGCTCAGAAATCAAAGGCCCGACAAGGCCTCTCCAAGTGTGCCATCTCCATCTGAATGCAGGAAGAAGGAGGAGAGGCTGGACAACGCCCTCCCCGAGGCCTCTGCCCCGACCCCCTCCAAAAAGGTCAGTGTCTCTTGTGTCAGTCTCGCCTCTTCCAGAGGTTTTCGTTCACTGTTTTAAATTAAAACGATAGTTTGAAAGTTTTAATGTTTAACGACAGGAAACTGAATTTGTTTTTTTTCTTCTTTGTGTCATTCACTAATAATTTCTGTTCTTTCACTTCCTCTTCTTCTCCCTGTCAGGTTCGATTCTGTGATCATGGGGAGGAGTTCATCCTCAGCTCTGAGAACGCTGGCCATGCTTCCTGGCAGGAGGGGACCTGGGACCGCTGCCAGGAGGTGAAGGGCAGTGGCTACTGCTTGCAGCCACAACGCTGTATCCTGGTAAAAAGCCAAAATGAAACCATCCCTTCCATCATGGACTTCCCCAGCAGCAACGAGGAGGAGGAAAACCAAGCCGATGACGAGGCCTCGGACTCAGACACAAAGGAAGAGGATGCTGAGAGCCTCTCTTTGTTCAACTCGTTCAGCAGATCCCCAGACCCCTACAACCCATTTAACTTTCAAGGGCCCGACAAGGCCTCTCAGAGTGTGCCATCTCCATCTGAATGCAGGACGAAGGAGGAGAGGCTGGACAACGCCCTCCCCGAGGCCTCTGCCCCGACCCCCTCCACTTCCACCTTATCTTCTTCCTTCAGGTCCCAGAGTGCCAAAAAGGTCAGTGTCTCTTGTGTCAGTCTCACCTCTTCCAGAGGTTTTCATTCACTGGGTTTTTAATTAAATTGATAGTTGGAAAGTTTGAATGTTTATCAACAGGAAACAGGAAAATAAAGTTCTTCAATTTGTCATTACTGATCGATTGATCAATAAACTAATAGTTTCTGTCCTCTCTCACTCCCTCATCCTCCTCTTCTCCCTGTCAGGTTCGATTCTCTGATCATGTGGAGGCGCGCTTCCTCAGCGGTGAGGAGGATCGCCGGAGCCCCTGGCAGGAGGCGGCCGTTAACCGCTTCCGATTCCAAAGGCGCTGCCAGGAGGTGGAGAAGATTATCAGCTACTGCCTCCAGCCGGAGCACCGCAGCATGGTGTACAAATACCTCTACCCCAATGACACATCTCCGACTCATTGTGTTAGTTTTACTGGAAAGAACACCGAAGAAAAATAAAATGTAAAACTTCATTGATATCATTACAAAAGAGGTCTTGAAGTTTGAACTATTATTACAGGAGTCGGCAATCAAAAATGATGCAGTTACTGTTTAAGGCAGACCACTCGAGGCATTGACATTGTTTTTTCATGCACTGGTCAATTTTTAGATTTTGGTCTGCTTTGCTCTTTAACTCTAATGGAAAGAAAACTTCCAAAAATACACATTTAGATGGTATTTGTTCTACTGTACCCTTTCTGCACCTGTAGGTAGATTTCTCCTAAATTCACCAAACAAGCTCATCTGCCTAATTAAACATAACATTTTCAGGAGAAAATACTGTCTTGATGTAGCTCAATAACCGGGGAAGTTCCTTGTTGACCCTATTCACCTGCAGTGCCAATTGGTGAATGTATGCCAATTATCGCATTTGAATTAGTTGAAGCCTAGGTGGCATTGCACGTCTGCCGCCTTGGGGACAAACTGCAGGATTAACCGTTTGTTTTCATTAGAGATGTTGTTCTACAACCTTTTTTCAGTCCTCTCCTCCAGTGATTTTTTTTATTTGACTACTTGAGAGGACAGTGGCGTCTTCCCCCAGTGTTGATCAGTGCTTCAGGTTTAACTGGTTATGTCAGTCAAGTCCAGGGTGAGCCTTTACAGCCTTGTGCTACATGCCAGCAGGTTGTGATTAAGAGATAAGTATCGAGCAGCTGCTTGTGTTGAAACTTGATCCACGTCCTCATTTGGGTCCGGGCTACTTCCTGGTGGAGTTCATGGACCCAGGTTGCTGATAGAGAGGCAGGCTTATTCTAACGATTCCCACGCGGGCTCCAGAGGAGGGCTCCCGCCCACTCCGATCCTAACCCCTCCCCGCCGGTCCTTCCCGGTAGAGTGGACCACACACACCCACAAGTGCGCTTCTGGATATCCACAGTTTTTGTCTTATCCCCGTCGTTCACTTTCTTCTTGTTCTTGACGCGACGTCTTTCTCCCTGGGTCCGCCTCGACAACACAACCGGATTAGGCGCTGTGGCCACTGATGGATCTGTTTAATGAGTGGAAAACCAGGAATTGAGAGAGGGGGGGGGAGTTGAGCCGCCGACGCACCGAAAAAGACGCTCGAGGACAACCATGACGGTGACTCCGGGGCTCCTCGCCGCTTTAACGCTCAGCGCCATGTTGACGGTTTCCCGCTGCGATGCAGGTAAACAGTCCGTCACATTCCTGTCATATCACCGACATGTGAGATGTGAGTGGGGACAGGGCGTGAGTCATCAACACATGATGGTCAATCGCCACCAGCCTGTATTAACCAGGCAGCTTCTGACAGCTCACTGGCTTTATTCGGTGTTTACATTCCTTTTTCCGGTTGATTAGTTAACCTCTTCAATTGTTTTTTTTTAAAGATATATAATTGTTTTTATATAATTTGTGTGTTTGAAGCATGTGTCATTTTTTCATTTTTTTTAAAAATAATGTTTCAGTGGAGTTGGCAATTGTTTATTTTGCACGTTTTTTTTTTGCATGTTTACATTTTTGGTGTGTTTCTTTGACAAAAAAAGTCACAGCAAAGAAACTTAAATAAAATCCCTAATATAGTTTTTTTTTTTTTTTTTAAATGTATTTTTGCATGTTTTGTGTTGATGTTTCTTTGGGGCTTCAGAAAAAAAGCTAAGTGTGAAACCTGACTTGATGAAGAATATGCAGAAGGCGAAGTAAGAACAAGAAAATTCAAAGTGAATTAGAAAAGAAAAAAATGACTGAAATAAAATGTAAACCGTAAATAAAGGGTATGATGAGGGGGGGGGAAAGTGTTACTGCAGAAAATACTAGCGCAGCAAAAAACATATTTCCCCACAAAATTATGATTTGTAATGTAAAAACCAGAGCCTTTAATTCGAGTGAATGTTTTTGCTGAATAACGATCATGTTACTTTAAACCGCCTGTGTTTGGATTTGATCTGCAGAACGTAACTCAACTGCTCCACGCACCATCAAATATGATTGATCCCACGCCAGGGAAATTCACAGCAGTAGAAAGTCAGAATGAGGAAGAGAAGAGAACACGTGAAATAAGAAAAAAAGAGAATAAAATAGGCAATAAAATTTAAACATTTAATAAAAATACAGAGAATACATACATTAAACACACCTTTTCACTACCAACAGAAGTGTCATTTCTAGAGAGATGAAACTGGTTAAAGTGTAGTGACACAGAAGGATTGCATGAGGATGTAAACTGTATTTGTGCATTATGTGTAAGGAGATATTGAAATAAACATAGATGCATTTATAGACTGTAATAAGCATATAACATGTAGCATTATAAATAGGAGTATGCTATATAGTATAACTATATTAAGATTCATATATACACTGCTTAAAATAATGGAGGGAACACTTAATGGACACAGTATAACACCAAGTCAGTTAAACTTCAGGGATATAAATCTGTGCATTTAGAAAGCACAAGTGATGTGAATCAATTTCATCTGCTTTGGTGCAAATGAAAGTGACAACAGGTGCAACGGAAGCAAAAGCAAGGCAACCCCCTGAAGGAATGGTTTTACATGTGGTGGCCACAGACAGCTGCTCTCTCCTTCCTGACTGATTCTTCTCTAGTTCTGTGTTCTGCTCATGTCCTTGTCACCACTGGTAGCATGAGGCAGTACCTGCAGCCAACTCAGGTTGCAAAGTTAGTCCAGCTCCTCCAGGATGGCACATCCATACGTGTGGTCGCAAGAAGGTTTGCTGTGTCTCCCAACACAGTGTCAAGATCATGGAGGAGATACCAGGAGACCGGCCGTTTCACAAGGAGAGCTGGACAGGGCCGTAGAAGGGCATCAACCCAGCAGCAGGACCAGTATCTGCTACTTTGTGCGAGGAGGAACAGGAGGAGCACTGCCAGAGCCCTAAAAAATTACCTACTGGCTAGTGATGTGCATGTTTCTGACCAAACTGTCAGAAACAGACTCCATGAGGTGGCACGAGGGCCCGACGTCCTCTAATGGGACCTGTGCTCACAGCCCAGCACCGTGCAGCTCGATTGGCATTCACCAGTGAACACCAGAATTGCCCCGTTCGATTCACAGATGAGAGCAGGTTCACACTGAGCACAGTCTGGAGGCGTCGTGGTGAACGTTATGCTGCCTGTAACGTCATCCAGCATGACCGGTTGGGTGGTGATGGTCTTCATTAGGGCTGGGGCGACGCATTGACGTAATCGACGTCATCGATTATGCAAATACTTTGATTTGTGCTATGTTGGTCGTGCGGAAGTTGGCTGCGCACAGTCAAAGCATCATTTGTTTTGAAACAGCAGAGGGTAATTTCTACCTCTTTTAAATATCTCCTCCCGCAGAGAACCAGCTTCCTCCTCCAACAAACCTGTCACTCAAGTGGCTCGACGAGTTTGCTGTGAACATGTCCTGGTCCTGGGAAAAGCCTGAGTCACTGCCAGACCAGTGTAAGATCACATACGTTCTGGTGCAGGAGCAGCGACTTCCAGAAAAAAAAGAGGTAAATCTCTCTGTCAAGTGTGGGAGGTCGCATGCAACAACTGAACTTGATTTTGATCTTATTCATATTTTAGACAACAAAAAGTGATGAAAGTTATAAATAGATTGACTCACCCCTCTTCAATTAATCAATCAAATTGTATTTGTATAGCCCATATTCACAAATCAGTGTGTCTCATAGGGCTTAACAAGGTTTGAAATCCTCTGCCCTTAACTCTCAACAAGAGTGAGGACAAAGTACCAAAGAAATCCCTTTTAAAAGGGCAAAAAAAACGTGAAGACCTCAGAGAGAGCCACATGTGAGGGATCCGTATATACTGTAGAATCAGAGGGGCAGTAATAACAGTTGTAATGATAGAGGTGTTGTCCGTAATGATAGAATATGTGAGGAGGTTATTTTGTTTATTAAAGCAATCTAGTTGTATTCATAATTCATGATCGCCTGCCACCACCATCGCAGTTTTAAGTATTGTGGTGGCACTGTTTAAATGTGATGATGCTCAAAACGTACTGAAGACATTTTAATTCAAGAACATATTAATTATCAATAAAATAATAATATAGCACCGTATAACATAATATCAAATGGGCAACATGGACATTGCAGAAGGAAGGCTTTAGTTTGCTAAATAATCTTTTGATTTTACAATGTAAGAACAATACAACCATAGGTAAACAAGTCCAATGCCAGGTGTGTCAACCCTGGTGTGCAATTTACTTAAAATGACAATGACTGACCGACTCAGAGCAGTTAAATCAAAATATCAGCGATGAAACAGATGTTACAAAAATACCACAACAAATATTGATCAAAGAGGTTACAACGCCCAATCCGACATGAAGGACCACACCTTCTGGTAAGCATGTGTACAGAAAAACAATAAGGCTGGGTGGGGTGTTGTTAATGCAGTGATTACAATCGTCAGGGTAATGTGCCCTTTTTTTTCTTTGCACATGGGTTTCAACATGCAATCAAGTTGCATCGTGGGAAGCATGTTTTGGGTGGCCTATGATTCAGGACATGTCGCACTCTGGTGTTTCACACATAATGTACAGGGTGTGTTTTTGCGAGTGGAGTACTAAATCCCTTGGGTGCCATTGAGCTTCTCCTTAAATTTTGAGGAGGAACTGTTTTGGAAAATCTTGGCCATGAGTTCAAGGTTTTCCAAGATTTGAGAGTCGGCTATTGAAAGCATTAATAATAACTGTGTATTTGAACAATTTAATATTATGTCTTATATAGTAGCACAGTTTATAATGACTCGGCCTGTGCAAATTGGTTAATATGAGCCTTTCAAAGACATATCAGTATTGAAGTTTATATTTGTCGGAAACCATTTTGGAAACCTTTATTTTATAGAATCAACAATGCAGATTAATATATATATAACATCAGTTGGCATTCATTGTGGACTGAAACATATCGTCTTCCTTCAAGCACTTACGACATTTGGCTTATTGTTTATCCTATATATATATATATATATCCTATCCCAGAGTCTTCAATGAGCAAACCATTTTATCTGCTTGAAACCTTTAATAGAACCGGGCTCTTGGTTTGCGGTTGTCTGCCTCTGCCCGGTTGCTATGAGAGAGAAAGGGAAAGAGGAAGATAAGACATGTGTCAGCGAACTGTCATCATAACTAAAGCCCAGGTTGTTGTTTTTTATTTGAGCAGGTGAAGCTCCTGACTTGGAGAAACCACATCGAGAATTGTGTCACAGAGAACATGGATTCTGATCATTGCACGTACACTGTTCGTGCCATCTGTGAACCATCCTACGCTGGTTGGAGTCCGAGCACTTTTGTGAATGAAACCGCTAAAAGAAAAGAGCCACGAGGTGAGTGCCAGAAAGTGGAAGGTAAACATACTGGGGATTTTGTATTTCGATGCTCTGTCCCATGCATTCATTGAGATGCATTAGAACCAGGCTTGAATCTTCTCCATGCACTGTATGTATGTGACGCCTTTGTTTTTTTGTCACACACAGCTGAATTGGTGAGGGATTTCCAATGTCTCATTACACAAGATGCACTGAACTGTTCATGGATCCCGGTGAATCCGTCTCTGAACCTGACGATATCCTATAGGTGAGAACATACATACAATATGTCAGTTAACTTCATTTTTATGATTGTCAACACTTGATTTGATTTTAAAACAATTACGGCCCCAATGGTTGTATGTAGAAACACAGAGACAAACTTTAGCACTACAATAGAAAAAAGACACACACACAAATCCATAAACATGTATACACACCAAATAAAAGTACCCCAGAATAAAAAAGTGAGAAAATAAATAAATAACAATAAAGTAATTAATTAAAAGAAAAAATTAGAGGATTCAAGGGCTGTGACAGGTACTTGTGCCATTTCAACCACTATCTATCCACCTGATTATTAATCCTAAAAGACATTTTCTCATTGGCCGCTTACACTCCAAGCTGAGAGAACCACACATGTGCCAGAGGGAAATCCACATATTTCCACTCTCTAACAATAGTCTTCTGACCCAACTTAATTGCCGTGTGAATCCAGTCGGCTCGAGGAGTTGGGAGGTTGCTTAGAGGGGATGGATTCCCTGAGGACATACAGACTAGGTGTGTAGGGAATATGTTCTGCCTATGATCTGTTTTATATTTCTTTATGAATAATATTTCTCTGCAACTTCAGGGTATATATGAATAATCCTGGTATCTATGAGATGTCTGCAGATGTATAAGCATCAGTATCGATGTTACTAGGTCAGAATAAAGGGGGGATGGAAAGTTTTGATCCGAAAACAGCTTTTTTCACCTGAAACGTAGCCGCCTGAGATGGAAGCATTTAGCCGTTGAGTTTTAATGTAGCAGTGACAGAGTTGATGAGTCATAGGATTTGTTTGCGGCAGCAGATGTCGGAATGTAAGAGGCACAAACAACACTGGCACAAATGAACTCCCCCTACCTGCCAAATGAGATGCATTCACACTGCAGCCCTCCATCCTTTCTCCTTACTGGCTCGTACAGTCTGAAAGGTGGTGTTGCCGAGTGATGCCTCATGAACAAACAACAAACCATAAACATTGATACCGTGATACTTCATTCCCGCTGATCCAGCTACATGTGCATGGCGTTGTCATTCTTAATTCAAGGCGGGCAGTGCTGTAAATGAGACATATCTTAATACTTGAAAGCATCTAGTGGCGACTGCAGGAACTGTGGCGTCCATGGTCCCTCTTCAAAGTAGTGAGGACTTAGCCAATAAAGATCAAAACCACAGCAACTCTTTGTGGTTCAACTTTCCTTCTGCCGACGTCATTCCTCACCTCTCCGTTTTGTCCCTTCAGGGCTTGCCTCTCAACTCACAACAACGGCAGTTTGAAAGCATGTGTTCAACCTTACAGCACTGGAACAAGGAACGGTTGTTACGTGAAAGAAGCTGACATTTACATCTGCATTTACATTGAGTCCAAAATTGGATGGAGCTACATCAAACCTGGATTCGGTTGGTTTTATCTCCAAAATAAATTATATTGATGTCATTACATGTGTCGAAAAATAAATATAAAACATCTTCCGATCTCCCCAGCAATACCTTCACCAGACTTGAGGATCAGAGAAGACAACAAGCACCTCAAGTTAACATGGTCACCTCCAAAGTTTGGAGAAAAATGTATTTGGATATACGAATTGTGCCACACACAATGCAGTGAGCCCAGAGTAAGTTGTCACCGTTTTCTCCCTGTCTTAAATAATGAGGTTTTGCATTTGACATACATTGACATATTTTTCTGGTGCAAATACCACAAATGGGAACATGTCTGCAGTACAAATATTTTCTAAATCTACATGTGTCTGTTTAAAGCCAAACATTTAAATTCAGACAACTGCATCATATTCCATTAGGGCTACATACTGAAGTTTCAAACTGTCCTCCTGTGTGTGTGTGTGTGATTTTTTTTTTTCCAGAAATGCCGGAACTTCACCTACACGCACTCGAACCAGAATGAGACGCCCTCGAACCAGAATGAGATGCCCTACAACCGTCACTGCCGTTACGAGTTCCGGTCCAGATGGATTACCAGCAAATATTGCACAGGAGTAGTCGGCTTTTGGAGTGAAATTGTACCTTATGGTAACCAATCAACTTTACTACACTGGATTCAAAAGTTGTAAAACAAGAATTACTGCACATATAAGCCTTTTATTAGGCATGGCCTGCAGAGGATCTACGGAGAATTCACCCACTTGCTCATGGTGATCTCCTGCTGTGTTCTCACATCAGCTTGCAGACAGATGAACACTGTAATATAACAAAAATAATAGTACATTTTATTTATACAGCACCTTTTATCCATGAAATGCAGCTCAAAGTGCTTTACAATAAAATCAAAGCCATGAAATAAGATAGATCAATAAGAACACGTTAGCAATAAAACAAAGAATTAGGATTTTTTTTTTTTAAACATAAAACTAGCAAAAGGTATAATAAGGAGAAGTTAAAAAAATGAGAATAAAGACAATGGTAAGATAGATAAAATTAATAAAAAGCTAGATCATAAAACTATCAACAGAAGTAGCTTGTCTGATGTGTCGTGGGAGTTTGTTCCATATCTTTGGTGCATAGCAAGAGAAAGCTGTGTCCCCAAAATTAGTAACTGTAGGATCTATTATGCGGCACTAATCACCGTGATCCAATGAGATGTTTCTGTCATTGGTGTTAATTTACTAAAGTAAACGTTAATAATGTAACGACATACGCAAGTGTCGGTGGTGAACCTCCTGTTCACCTCCAATTGATGCGAGTGAGTGGGTGAATAAAACATTTGCTTCCTGTGGCGAAGCAAATACACTGTGTTGAGTTCATCTTGGGTAAACTTTGACCCGCAGTATTCACCTCGCAGTCGTCTGCAGCGAGACTTCATATCAGATATCGCATGGAACACCGGCAGTTGATTTGCGGGAATGTTGTTTCTGCACGGGTTGGCTGAAGGGTTGGAGGCTGTGGGCATTTGGGGTTTTAGTAAAATTGCTGACTTGAGGAATACGTTGTAAAATTGTCCTTAAAAGCTGACACTTGTCTGTCGCTCTCCACAGGTACGGACAACCCTCCCGACAGGACACTGACCTACGCGGCCATCATTATCCCCACCATTTTGTTCGTCTGCATCATTCTGTCCTGCTACTGCTTCAGGAAGTAGGTTTGAGAAACAGAAATGAAGACATTGCATTTTACCGTCTGTAGATGGTGCAAGGGGAAACTCGCGGTGTCCAACTTGCTTCACGCTGAAGCTTGCGACCTGTTTTGAAGAGTCGGATGTTGCTGCACATGCTCTCATGAAACAGTACTTGAGATCTGCGACAATGAAGACGTTCAGTTTAGTTTTATTTGTATAGTGCCAAAGCAGAACATATATTATCTTGTTATATCTCTAAGAGAGACCGTACAAAATTATAGATTCAAAAAATGTATATCTGCCTCGACCGATTGGGGGGAGAGGAGAGAGAGAGACCAGGAACAGTTGTGTAATCATATTTAAACTCTGTCTTTCTGGTTGTTAATGAGAAGAGGGTTAGGGCGGTTGCCCCTGCTCCCAAGAAGAAGAAGAAATTCACTTTCTTCACGCGCATTCATCCGGGTTCTACGTTTCCAATACCAATGGCTGTGTCAAAAAGGAACAGTCACTGAGATTATTGCAACACCTGAGCTTTGTGCAAAAGGAGGTCAGTTGCTAGACGACAAACAGAGCTCGTATGTGTGACTAACGTATGTCAATAAACTTCCCTTGAACATGAAGGAACATGACTGAAACCTAAAAGACAAGTGACTGTTTCTCGTAACCCAATTTGACTTTGCTGGAGTTCTGCCAAAAGCTGTGCAGCCTCCAACTTTACTACTTTACCACGAAAGTAACCGAGTATGTTCTTATTAGTGTTGATGGGTGTGTTTAATGTGTGAACTAACAGTAGGACTGTTTAAAATACCTGCCCCACCCATGACCTCAGATACTGTAGGTGTGTAGAGCCAGAACTAATGAGTAGAGGCAGAGAAATCAATAATCAGGTAAAAGGTTCCTAAAGTAAGCCTTCAGTTCAGATTTGTATCTGTTGGGCACACACTAGGCGGCTTGTTTCCACATCCCACTCGAGTTTCATATCGCCCCCCTTGTTGAGGTGTAATTTCACAAAAATCATGTTTGTACACGTTGATGGGAACAGAGAAACTTTCTGTCCTCAACAGACATGTGCATAATTTTGCATCGTGTGAGTCAAACATCTGAGTGAAGTTTACAAGGAGCAAAATGGATAAATAAAGTGGAGGGAGGCGGTCAAATTAGTTTACAGGTCACTGGAAGCCACTGCAGAGATCCCTGTGAGGACTCATGTCGCTGGCCCCGTACACACCTCTGTCCTGAGAGACCCGATCACAAGTGGCCAACACTGAGTACATGTGTTAACACGTAGATGTCATTTGTGCTAACAAAGACCAAATAATGTTGTTTTGATCGGCATGAGAGAGAGTCAGGGGACGCTGAACGAATCTCCTGCAGCTGCAGTGAAGACTTTTAGAAAGGTATCAGTCAGAGGACGTCAGCTGAGTAGGTGGTCCTTCGTACGTGGCCACTTGTGATCGGAGGGAAATAAACAGCTGCTTGTTTGAACATTGTAAATTGTATGTTTTGGTGGTGGAAATATTTTGTGCTGGTTGCTTTAACTGATTGTTTTTGTGTGTTCTGTAGGCACAGCGACATTATTTGCCCCAACACACCAGATCCCTCGGCAATATTCAAAGAAATGGTGATGAGCGGAAACAAAGAACATAAGGTATTTATTTCTATATTGTCGAGGCACTAATTAAAATCTGTGTGCTCCACTCACCGGCTTTCTCTGCCTCCACAAACACTCATTACACTCATTGTGTTTTTCAGACCGAAAATCTGTACACGCCCATGCCAGAGGCCGTTGAGTCCTGCAAAGTCACCCTCATAAACCAAAGTGGCGCGCCGCAGGAAAACTCCTGACATGAACCAACCCCCCCACCCCCCGTGACCCCGTCATTCCTTGGGTGCTGAGCTGCCGGCGGAGAGCTTGAATACACTGCACGCCCACCTGCACCTGCGACCTGCACTCATTGGACGATAGTTACTGTCAGTCACACTGTGTCCATGCCCCAATGCTTACTGTGCTGGATCGTCTACTTGACTCTAAATGGGATGATAATTTACAAAACGAACATTGTGCTGCATTGAAGAAGACTTGTAATTATTGATTGAGACCTACAAGACTTGGAATCATTTTCACCCAGACCTCTATGGGAACTGAAGTCTTTTTGCGACCAGAACAGTGGAGTCGCCCCTTTGTTGGTCAGTGCAGAGCGGTGTTTGGATTGGGGTAAATTCATCACTGACGTGTGTAGTGGTTTAACACCAGACTTGAAAGCTTTTTTTTTTTTTTTTTTTTTTTTTTTTTACTGACCTCTGATTGAAGCGTCGAGTCTGTAACTGTTGTACATTTGACAAATGAGCTCTGCTGTACCTGTTCTGTACTGACCTGAGCACAGTTCTGTACCACTCTGACCCGCTAGAGGGCGGCAAATACAAGGATCTCAGCTGCTATTAAGGGAGTCATAGTACGGGGTGGTGTTGAAGACGACTCAATCCTTGGAGGGTTATTTTTGTATGTTTAAGGGCATTAAGCCTTTTCACTGATAGAGCAGAGTGTGGGCATGGAAGCGAGAGAGAGCGTGGGAAACACATGTCAGACTGAACACCCGCAACTCAAGCCTCCTCGTTCGTCAAAAGACCAATAAGCTATGGACACCCGAGGAACGCAATGAGAGAGCTTGTCAAACCGGTTGAGGGCAGAGGAGGAAGACGAGGATTCGTTTGGGCCCACTCAACTGGGCCAGTGGGAGCTACTGTACATTAACTGGGCACTTTCCTACCAGTAAGAGGAGCTGCTGTATCCCTGGGGACCCGCTGTTCGGGTTGCCTGCCACCACGGCAGCTCGACAACAGGCAGCAAGCAATATCCTCAGAGCAATGGACTGTGATGTAAACGCAACCTAGTGAGGGAGTGATGTCTCGTTATGTCTCAGCATGAATACAAACACTGTTTTACACGGAACTGATCAGGCCAGTGCCCTTGTGCTTGTGCTGAAATTCTTAAGAGCCGACTCTTTCTTAATGTGAAACGTAATAGGTGTGGCTACAGGGGAGATGTGAACAGATCTAATTTCTTACTAACTTGTCAGTTAGGAAACAGACGTACCTGCGTGAACATTGCCTGCAGACGCTGAAGTTTCCACATGACTTGCACGTTTGGGGACGATAATAACAACTTTCTTACATAAGTCGATGTGATTTGTCGTTTCAAAATATAACTAGTGGTGTTACGGGTCGTTTTTCAACCTTTTGTACACAACTTTCAACATTGTTTTGGGGGCAAGAGGATTGTGAGTGAATTCAACTTGATTACAACTTGCCTGTCAGTTCTGATGATGTTGTGTAATTATTCGGTCTGCTACACACCCAAAGTGCCACACCACCATTAGCTTCCTTTTATGAATACCTTGCTAACACGTATACATTACATGTGATATTCACATCATATTGTATACTATTGTGAAACCATACTTATATACATAGATATATACCTTTAATATTCATATTGTGAATGGGCTTGATTTGTATAGTCTTGATGACCACTCAACGCACTATACAATATAGCTTTGTCCTTGAAACACACATCCATGTGTGCAGCAGTTTGTTTAACACACATCACCCACACACTGCCAGCACAGACACAGCACCCAGGGATCCAACCAGTGACCTTCTCGTTACGGGGTGACCCACTGTACCTCCTGAGCTGCAGCTGCCCACATAAAATGTTTACTGTATACTATACCTGCTCATATATTTATATTGGTGTATAGGACTATATGTGTGTGTGTGTGCATGTTTCCAGCATTAACACTGACCTTGTCAGGACCTGTAGACCTCATGACGGCCAAAGCCTGGTCCAACTGAGGCAAGGCGTCATTTCTGACCTCCTGGTTACAGATAATGGTCAAATGTGAATTGTGGGTAGGTCAGGGCTAGGCATGAATTGGTCATGATTACGGTTACAGAGAGAAGATTTCGATAAAGCTCTCCACAATGAATGAAAGTCAATACAAAGTCCTCATAAGGACAGCTGCGCAAACTTATTCCCATTTTAATGTGTGTGTTAGTCCGCATTATTACCACCTAATAAAAAACCACAAGGTCTGAGGAGCAACATATAGTGTCACACAATCGGTATTCAGATGCATCCACAATATAACACAGAAAGCTTCCTTTTAAAAAGAGGAAATGTCGGCATGTTGACACAAGTGTATTACTGGATATTGCCACATATTGTATTTGTGCACGTAGTCATTCTAGCTCTGCCTTATCTGATATAAATACATCAAAATAAATCATTATAAAGAGAAATACAGAAGAGTGTAATTTAATCACTCAACCTCTGTAAGTATAATACATGTGTTCTAAATAGGCCGTACTATACTTACAAATGTAATAAAATCTAATATGCTTTACTTTCTGTACAGGGTGTCACTTGCTCTATTGTTATTATTTTATCATGTTTTTATTTTTTTATTATTATCATTAAAGCCTTCACAGCTGTGCATTATCTTAATCTTCTTAACTTATCTCCCTAGTCTTCTCTGATCTCATGTTGTCTTCTCTGATCTTGTCCATAACGTTAGACTTGTTGGTGTGTGGCCGTGTATTCATAGAACCATTGCTTACGGCTCTTGGAACGTGTGTTCCTGTGTTTCCGAGTGAGAAACGGGAAGTTCTCCGCCCCGGACCAGCCTCCAACCACCCCCCCTCCCCTCCCCTCCCCTCCACACATAGAGGTCGGAGCCAGGGACTCAACCGGACACTGGAGCTCCGCTGCTGTTTCGCTACAAGGCGAATGTGAAAGTCTCGGCTCGTCCTGGCACCGCAAGTGGAAACGAACCCATCCGAGGGACCCGGTGAAAAGAGAAGATGACCGGGACGACTGGAAGTTTGTCCCTGCTCCTTTTGGCTCGTCTCTTCCTGACGGTGGAGTCCCAGACGGGTAAAAACACACTCTGTTGTCGATGCCTCTATGATTCTTGCTCCGGTAGGGACTTCCCAGATGATCAGGATGAACCGCTATCCCGATTTAACTATTTGTAAAACTTTACAATACTCTTTCCTCCGCCGGAGCTTGGGCCCTAGCCTCAGCTTTCTGAACCTCATATTCTGTCTCTCTGAGATTGCGATGAATCCAGATTTGCCTGTAGACACAGAAACCCGGTTCACTTGTTAGAATAATATATTTACCTTTATATATCCAGGTTATAATGGGCCGTGTTCACGCCGTGTACTTAAACTCACCCAAAACCAGAGTTGCCCTCAGCAGAGTATGGAGGACCGAAAGTGCCAAAACTTAAAAAATGATTTAATACATAAATTAACAACCGATAATGTATAAATAGACAAGTAAATACTAAAAGATGTCTATTTAAAAAAACAAACACATACAGTTGTGATGAAAGAGGTTATATATGTATTTTTATCTTGGATATTATATAGATAACATATCTCTACATTTATTTATTTATCCCTACATTTATTGAGTTATTCGTGTATTATTCACTTATTTATTGATTTCTTCTTTTTATTTTGGAAGTCCTTGATCGTAGCCCAGTAGCCCCCTGAAAATACAACAAGCTTAAAGGTCCAGTGTGTAAGGTTTAGGTGAGAGGGATCCATTGGCAGAAATTGAATATAAAATAATGCTTGTGATGTTTTCACTCATGTGTTTCATCTAATTTGTACAAATTGTTGTTTTCTTTAACCTAGAATGAGTCATTTATATTTAAATACTTTATATGTACATCAGGAGCGGGTCCTCTCTACGTTTTTTTACAGTCGTCCAAACTGGACAAACTAAACACCTTTTGAGTTTTTATGACAACTGAAGGTTACCACAGGTTCTCTGTCATGTATGGAAGGGAAGGGTGAGGTGAGGGGTATTCAGCTGCAACATGCAACTTCACCACTAAAAGTCACTAAATTCTACACACTGATCCTTTAACACAGTGGTCGCCAACCCGTCGATCGCGATCTACCGGTCGATCTGGCAGTCTTCACTGTCGATCCCCCAACTCTCTGGACTCACTGGCTGTCGTCGCGCCGCCGATCAGCTGTGTGTCGGTTGTCTGTTTTTCACACGCGTCTGTGTGTCCGCTACTGGCGTCTGAGCTGCCGGTTTATCTCCTGCATTTCCTTCAAGAACAAGTTGGTTCATGTACTAAAGTAAATGTCAGGACTCTACGGTATGAAGATGCACATCTTTCGGTCTGTCGATAACAAACAAAGACCCGTTGGAACAAATGAGTGGATTCAGAAAGTGAAACGCTGGAGTGCTTTTACTTTGAAACGGGTTCGGAAAGTGTTGTAAATACATTTGTGTCATAGACAGATAAACATTGTGGTTCACAGCAGAATAAACAGAGAAAATGATCTTTCACCTGAGTTTTAATCTTTATCTGATGAATTTATGTCACAAACAAATGGTTGCAACACATTCTGTATGCCTTTTCAAAAATAAAAGCACTCCAGCGTTTCTATTGATGGAATCCATTCCCTTGTTTAAAAAGTTTTTTTTATTGTGAAATATTTGCAGGAGCGGAAGATGCACGGCTTCATACTGTGTAGTACTGGTATTTATTTGAGTACAAGGGACTTCTTTCATGCAAGGCAATAATCATATTTGTGGCCATATTCAAATGAAAGCCTATATGTAAAACATTGTGCTGCAGTAGCAGCTCCTCTGCAGAACATGATGTGGAACTGAGAAGCTACATATTGTCCATTGTATATATGAATTGATATTAATTTGAATATTGTGCATTGAATAGAAAAAGTTGCACAACTGCCCTTCTTTGTGTATATTTATTTCTTGTACATTCAGCCTTTAACAGAAATTGCAAAAAAAAATAAATATGACCCTCCTAAGTGGGTTTTTTGGAAGATATCAGGGCGGTAGATCTCTGCTTACGTTTGGAATTAAAAAGTGATCTTGGTCTCGAAAAGTTTGGTGACCACTGCTTTAACATGACTTTCTCAGTTACATATTGGTTGTAGTTACATTTACAGCTGACAAAAAGCTTACACTCTTATTATACCATTTTTAAATCGGATAGATTCCTTTTTTTATTTGGATTCGCACTAAATCGCACTTGCTCATTTCCACCAACCCCCTTACAGTATCTGAAACCTTTCGGATTCGGGCGTAATTCTCTGAGGAATCAACGCAAATGTTTAAAAAACGTCCTATTTTCTGGATCCGCCCCCTGATCCAGATCCACAAGCCAAAATTGAATTGGCTCTTTCTTGGGCCCGAACACATCCTTGCACCAAGTTTTATGGTGATCCGTCTAGTAGTTTTTGTGTAATCCTTCTACAAACAAACAGGCAAACGCTGACGAAAACATAGTTTGGCCGAGGAAATCAGGATACTAATGTGCATGTAAACACACTCATTGTTGACACATTTAAGACATGTAGATTTTGGTCCAGATAGTGATGTTCTTGAGTGCTGGCGGTCTGACCTTAATATATTTAAAGCCACGAATGTCACACACCGAAAATAACATCAAAAATCGTTTACCTCCAGGGGCGGATGTAGGAATTCTTCCGTGGTGATGGAAAGAATGTTTAGTGCGAATGTGTTAGTAAATTCTACAAAATGCAATGTGCATACACTGATCGAAACCCTGCTGAAACCCTATGTTATGAGATTTCTGTCTTTTTCTCCTTCAAGTGTTACCACCACAGAATCTGTCCCTGCTCTGGATCGAAGACATTAAACCTATGTTGACCTGGACACAACCACAGCACTCAGGGACGAACTGCACCTATGTCGTGAGAGACAATGACGAAGACATCGCAACTAACAAAGTGAGTATCTCTCCATTTTGTAAATTGTATTTACAGACATATCGGTATCAGTGTTTATGTTTGCCGATATGAAGTGCCATGAAGTGGTGTTTGTGTGTGTGTTTTTTTAAGACTTGCGCTTCTCTTCCCTGGAGCTGGCAAGAAACATTTCTGAAATTATCCGTTCAAACTGTCTGTGATGAAGGAAAAAGCAAGTCAACTGTCCTCGACGGCTCTTATCCAGGTTTGCTCCCTTTGCTGCCCTGAATTTCAATGCTTTTGAGTACACAAAGAAATAGGCCAAAGCTTCTGAACAATATTTTGACTGGATTCATGTGTGTTTGTCTCCGCCCAGAGATGGTGAGGAATGTGAAGGTCTACTGGTACTCTGCAGAAAACGCCAGCGTCTTCTGGGAGCCAGCCGTTCCCGGGACAGTTGTTGATTTTTTCTATCAGTATGTGTCATTTGTCAAGGCCCACGCCAAATATGGTGATTGAGTGTTAAATATACATGGCGGACTGCCATCTCCAGCCAAATTCAAAACTCCAAAGCTGAAAAGCACATTTCAAGTTTGTTGTCAAATAAATAGCACGATGAGACGTATGTCTGATCGGTTGTGTTTTGGTAAGTTGGCATTTTGTTCCTGTGTCTGTGCAGGCAGCACAACTTCCAGCCTGTCAGGACATAGTGTCCGTAGTTTTCCTGACAGAAAAGGAGTGTTGCTAGCTTTCATAAAACTAACCAGCTTCTGGCCGTCGAGTCAGATATAAGAGTGGTTCTCATCAAACCTTTGGCAAGAAAATGAGGCGTATGTCCCAAAAATGTTGAGCTATTTAATTAAATGTATCGAAGGGTGTATGTGTGTGGTGTCCTCTCGGCCAGGTCTGACTTGTAAAATAGAAGCAAAACTGGGCAGATTTAAAAGTTCATTTCTCTTATTAATTTACTTTTTGGGGATTTCAGGATTAGGGTGCAACATGAAGGCTAATCACCTTTCATTCTCTCTCTTTCCAAGACTGATGAAACAGAATCTTCGTAGACCTTGTTGTGACCCCCTCCCTTTCCTGCAAGAGTGCTCGTCGTACAGTTTCACCGAAGGCCTCAGGACCGGCTGTGAGCTGCAGGTCGACCTCATGCAGAGCATTCAAATCTTGTTCAAGGGGACGGAGAACAAGAAGCCTTTCAGGAACACCTTCGAGATGTGGCCGCTAAAGGATTTTATTGGTAAGTTGACGGACCAGTGCTAATTTGGTATGAGGAGTTGTGCTGAGGAAGGAATTGTGTTGCAATATGTTACACTTCCTCATTCAATCCAAGAAGTTGCTCTTTGTTCTTTCTTGGAGATGTATTAACAGTAAGTTTCTGTGAGAATTTGTTTGTGTGTGTGTGAGTCTTTGTGTGTGTATATATATATATATGGTTATTGTTGTTGTGTCATGCCCCTCTCCGCACAGTGAAACTGCCTCCCCTTGAGTGGACAGTAACAAAGACTGGGAATACATTCAACATCAACTGGATTACCCCTCGCACCAGAGATCATTTTAAGAAGTTCGTGCTTAATATCACTGAGTGTGAGACATTAATGGTAAGAGATGCCAGATTAAGTCCATTTATTTTATGCAAGAACTCAATAGGTGCCATTAATAATCATAATACCATGTAATAATTTCAATCTTAGAAGCAACTGGATGCCTAATTAAATACTTAATATTGATATTAAAATGCCTCCGAAGTTCAATCATTCGAATATTTAACTTCGCATCTGTGTCTGTTTAGGAGCTTTTCCTTCACTCTGTGAAAAAGTTATATTTCAGTCATATTTCAGTCTTTCTAATCAAAATATATGATATATATCTATCTGTTTGCTCTCCTTCACTCATCTTCCTTGCCTGTGTTGTGATATTGCTATGTTTCTTGGTGCATTACCACCAAGATATGATAAGATAAGATAATCCTCGTAAATGTACACTGTGTCTATGACATAATGTAAATTGATATGTGAGTGATTAACCACGATAACAATTATGCCTTCATTTTCCCACAGGCTATACCGATAACAACAGAAATAGAACAAACATCAACTGAGTGGACCGTGAAGCCTCACTGTCGGTACCACATGACGATGCAAGCTGTGTACAAAGTATTCACTACACCGTGGAGTGAGGAGAAGTCTTTTGGTATGGTCTTCATCTCTCTGTTTGAAATTAGAAAAGGCACTGTGTACAACTTTCCCAACGCCAAACATGACTGCATGCCTGTCTATCTCTTATAACAAGAATAAAAGGAGAAACCAAGTAGTATATATATACTAACTAATAGATGTCATCACCATCAAAATGTCTTTGATCTTATTTCTTAGGACATCTATGAAACTGTTGTGATATGCTATATCTAGCAATGTTAAAGATTCACACCAACATTCACCGGGCACTGTTTTGTGCAAGTCAAGACAAACAAACAAACTAGAATGCTACTCAGAAGAGCGCAAAACTCCGCCAAGGCCCCTTATAAGACCACTAAATCTGGAGATCTGTCTATTTTGATTGTTTTTTTTCATCAAGATCCATTAATTACTCCCTGGGAATCAGTAAAAATGTCATAAATAATAAATAAAGAAAATAAAAAGAAATCCTGGCCCCCTTGGTCTGGATCCAGGACAAAATATGCTGAGGCCCACGTCCCATCGTCCCACCAAGTTTCCTGGAAATCCATTCAGTATTTCTTGCAGTAATCCTGCTGACGAACAGAACAAACAAACAAGCGGACAGGGTTGAAAACAGGGTGACAAACTCCATTGATGGGGGTAAGGAACTATCGAGCCTTTTAAAGCCACTGTGTGTAGGATTTGAAAGTGCTGCTGCCATCTACAGGCGGTTTTAGGAAGGATTCTGTGACAAAGATTCCTTCTGCATTCGTGTTGTAAAGTCTTTGGGTTTGAATTGTTACTTGAAACTTTAAGCACTGTTGCTGTGTAAGTCACCCTCAGCTGACAGTAACATTGTGGATGTTTCTGCGTGCAGATGCAGATGCCGATCCTAACGCGTATCTGTATGCAGTCGTCCTCATCCCATTGATGTTGGCTGGCCTGACAGCCCTGACCTTTGTGTGTTGCAGGGAGCACATATGGTCTGTATACATTTTCCTCGGATACTCTCGTTTCTTGTCTCTTTTTTTTGTTGGTTTTGACTCTTGATATTTTAACTCTTACCGTACAGGAAAAAGAATCACATCTTCCCCAAAGTACCACAACCTCGGGACTTCCTCACAGATATTTCTGACAGCAACAATAAGGTGAGGTTTACTCCCTGATTGTCCTGTCTCCTGGGATTATTAAAGGGATAGAAGGGTGTTTTGGGAAGTATGCTCAACCTAGGTGAGGAGGTTGACCTGAAGTTAGGTATTAAAATCACAAGTGGGAAACCGTACCTCGTCTGTGTTGGTTCCTTTGGACGTAGTCAGGCTGTTCTGCCATGTTGCCGGTCTTTTTGCTAAGCTAAGCTAACAGGTTGCTAGCAGTCACCTTGATACACAGTTTTGTGTTCGTCTCAGTGGCGTACCTATGTTTTTTTCTAAATCAGGGGCCATAAAGGGGCCACAATTTAAACAGAGGGACCAGTTATATGTCCAACATCTGTGCACAAGTCCTGATTCATTAAGTTAGTCATCCCTTGTTTTCTGTTAGCTTTATAGCTTTGATTCATTTTTAGGAGTTTTCATTTCTCAAATGTAGTCGTCCTGGTCTCTACAATGATGGGCTTTTTAAAAGCCACGCTGAGTTTTGTTTCCTTTGAAACCCCAACATTTCTCCTTCTTTTTTTCTCAGAGCACTGTTGGCTATCTGTACTTCCCAGCAGAGGAAGAGAACTGTACAATCTCACTGGTGTTAGAGCCTGAAATCGACAAACAAACAAAACTCTGCAGTTGTGACAATCATCAAAAGACTGATGAAAGTCTCCTGAGCTCCTGTTGAACCGGCTCAAGAGGACAATGGGAGACTGTGCCGTCGAAGAGGACGCGTCCGCTGGTCAGAACGTCGAACAAGCTTTCTTATTGGCATGTCGATGAGGTGTGTCAAAGAAACTGTGGCAGAAACATTGAGCTGATGCTGCTAGAATCCAACTTCACCGAGCGTACTCAATCAACGAGATTCAAGATGTGCTAACAGAAACGTTGCTTTCCAATTGTCTAGACATTTTCCAGAGTTATTTTTACGCACAGTAGCCGTTCCCTTTTCAGTCCTGGTACATTTTACCCACGCAGTCATGCAGCAACCCCAGCAGCAGCAGAGCAGAGTTTATCCGATCTGTAGCGTCTGAACAACCAGTCGTTCTGCAGCGCCACATTTGCATACAATAAATTCACTTTTTCACGATTGTTTTAGCATTTATAAGTTGTTGTTATAAAATGTTGTCATCTACTGTAGCTGTTACCTGAATGTGTAATCAATTCAACACTCGTGATGTATCAGCACTGGTGCTTGACTGTTTGAGATGGTTTCCACTGTTAATGTATTTATTTTTTTAGACTTGCTGGTGAAACATAAAGAGCTAATAAATCATAAAGCTTGGCTCGGCAATGTGCTGAAGAGCTGCTTTTTCTTGACAATTTGTCGTCCCATCGTGTCTTTTCTTCTTCCTCCCACGTTCTGTCACTTGTGTCCTTTTCCTCACGGCTGAGTCTCTTTGCACCAAATCCAGAACACAGACTTACAATGAAGAAACAGACAGTTTACAAGCTTGAGCAGATAAGCTTAGTTTTTGTGACAAAGCCCAGAATGATCAAAGTTTCAACAGTTACAGATCACTGCCCAATAAACCGGGCTGGTTGACGATCTGGACCTGCGGTACGACAGGAAGTTCATTCTACTGGCTGAATTGAGTTTCACAAGTTTCAAACGTTTTGCAAGGTCCACTTCTGCAAAAGACGACAGTGAGGAGTCCCATCTTCAACTGTTAAGATACTGTGTCGTCTAACGATTGGAGAATACATTTCTGACTTGCGCACATGTGATTTCAGTCGACACAGTGTGATGCTGGAAGGAAACATACTTTTTCTGTGAAGTTTCATTTCTTCTCACTGAAACTTACAGAGAACAAGTTATACCCAAGTACTGTTCCTGAGAATTCCCCACCCCTGTCTCTTCTGTTTTGTGGTTACAATGCAATTTTACACAAGGGTATTGCATTCATTATTGCATCATATTGCATACATCATATCACAATAATGATAAGCTATCTTGGTGTCAAAACCATCTGTGCAACAAATAATTAATATTTAACATTAAACACAAATTGAAAACAACCAATTACCCCATAAGTAAAATACATAATAAAAATCTAACTATACAATGCGGGGGTCAGATACAAAATTCAAAGCCACAGGTACATGTTGGCTGAATCACATTAGATACAGTGGACTGATTACACATGATCACAAGACTGGTTTGCTTTAAGCAATGTCTCAAGATGTTTGTATTTTTAAAGTCACTTTTGTTTAACCCGATTTACAGCAAGATTTGTGAACTTTGTCCTATTTATATCCGTTGTAAAAAGATATTCATATAATGCCAATGTCAAATCTAAATATTAAATTTGACCCTTTACAGATATTGGGATATATATATATATTTTTATTTGATATTTAGATTAAATTTTACATTTCGATTTCGATTTTACATTTCGATTTAACATTCATGTTTCAATTGAATGTTTTGATTACACATCTCAAGTATATTTTGTACAAAAGAAGTCAAAGTTCACATATAAATTGCTGTAAAGTGTGACCACTTTTAAAAAAATCATTTGCCAAATACGGTGAAATGTTGCTGTTATTGTCAGCGTGCTCTGTTCACAGAGGAAGTTGTTGGTCCACACATATACTGCCACATCATCTCCACAGAGCTGGTTCCTCTTGTGTGTCCTTGACATGCATAGAGACATGCAGACAGTGTCTCCGTGTGCCAGGGAGGGGGGGAGGGGAGTAGTTTCTTGTATCTGATGCAATCTGTGTGTAACCGGTGCACCAGTGTTATTCCAGACATGCAGCAGTATGATGGAGCTCTACTGACCTACATGAGAGATACATGTGACCGTGAGTCCAGGACTGGGGAGAAAATAAAATCCATATATGTATCTATAG